>NW_009622763.1:0-5693 GCF_000690535.1 Cariama cristata
GCTATGCATAAATTGTGGTAATTCCAGCTGCTTTCTCCCTCCGCTGTGTATCAAACACCTCACCTTTGCTTCTGTGTGTTTTATACCAAAGATGAGAGACAGATGATGCTGTTAGTGGTCACTGAAATATTTTTGTAGGCAAACAGACATCCCTGCCTTGGGGATTTCAGAGTCTTCCCTTATCTATGCAGAGGATAAGACAAAAAAGAGTATCTCTTCATCTTTTTATGGTTTAGGGGTGGCTTTAGAAATCTGGGCAAACTTGCCTATGTGGACTCAAGGAGGCATAAAGGGATTACTCTGTTTATGGCGTGAAGAGAGTTCCTCCTTTTTACCTGCTTTTGAAAAGTCAAGGTACTTTTTAAATTCTAGCACATTGCTACTGGCTATGGGAATGGATAATCCAAGAATCTTGATGGTTCCTCACATTTGCCTCAGCAGTGGTGCGGTGTCCTCCCAGGCTCCTTCACGGTTATTGAAGAGGGTGGGAAAGGCACCGTTTACGTCTTTCACCTCTCTCAGGCATGTTAGCTGGCTAAGTCACATTGTCCTCAACAGTGCTCTCATCTTCATGGCTACAGTACTATACTGTGTCAAAGCGAGCTCTTAGAAATTCAGATGAGGTCTCTTCCTGGTTGCTGGAGGTGAGTTATGACTGCGACGACTCAGGGCCAATATGTCTGTCTGTCCTCAGTGTCCTGAAGTGTCGATGCGCCTGATGAGCATTAGCATCAAGGATAGGAAGGGGGTTGCAGCCGTAATGCAATATTGGCACAGCCTGAAACTCCAGTTTTTCACAGACGCCACGGCAGTCCTTTCCTCTGTCTTACTGCAACAGTGATAGCTGATAGAGGGACTCTTTTCTAAAAGCGCTTGCAGAAATCTTTTCTTTCTGAATTGAGAATTGGAATTTCAAGTTTCTCCTGGCTTTGACTTTGACCAGATGAGTTGGAAGTGGTGCTTATTTCTGAGTTTGAGGGCTCCTCATGAGGATCTGCAATTTGAGTTTTCAACCAACTTTTTGGGAAACCTTTCAAAATACAACTCTTGCTTCAGCCTGCTGGGGTGAGATGCTGAAAGCAGAGCCAGCAACACAAGTAAGAGAGTACAAGAGGGAACACAAATGTTGCTGAGGTGACTTACCTAGCATGACCAGTATGAACTTTTGGTATTTATATTAATGTTTACAATTAATTTTTTCCTCACCTCCTGCTCAGCCCTTCAGTGGAAAGGCTGACCTTGTGTTCTGGAAGCTGATATTGCTGGGTTTGATTAGATTATAGGGAAAGGAGATTTTTCATCTTCCCACACCTCTTGCCAATTAAGATTAAGAGTCTCATAGTTGATTCAGATCTCATTATTCCACAAACATTGTTAAGACTCTGTATACTTCAGTTTTGCATTAGAAAGGAGTCTGTCAAGAAGCAGCTGTAATATTATGGATGAAATTTTAAAGACTTAATTGGGATCATGAAGGAGATACTAGAAGCATTATGAAGCCTAACACTTCATGTGCCACTGACCAGAGATTGCTTCCAGTTTTATATTTCAGCAATATTAAAACATAGTAACTCACAGACATCCCCTTTTTGTTGGCTTTTTTCTGTTCTTACGCTTTTTGATTGCTGTGTTAAGTCTTTTTTCTGTCTGTATTTTAAGAGGGCCTGAGTTCATTGCTTTCTTCCAAATATTATCAAAAGTGACTCCAATCTGACTGACAGGCCTCTGTCTGTGATGTTTGTATGCCTTCAAAGCTTAGCTGTGCTATATAAAAGGATCCATTCTGTAGTGCGGTGTTTGTAATATATGACGGAAGAAAGGGGGAGGAGGATGAAGAGAGTTTGTAATTAATTCCTGTTTATTAGAAGCATTATAGATTATAGATTTGTAACATGAGCTGATATCAAGCATAATAGCAGAGATGATGTGTATGTTTTCCCAGACCAATACAACCTGTAAATGAAATTACCTGTAACTCCAATCTTGTGCCTTCCTTAATCGGACTGCTGGTCAAGTTCCCCGCTGTCAGCTGTGATAGATTTGAAATATGTACATGCAGATTTATAACTGAGATGAGACTGCTGATATTAATTTCCATTTTTGACCTAAGCTGCTGCTTCTTTTGACCCCTAAAACATTTCTCATTTTAAGAACTACAAATGTAATGGGAGGAGGTGGATTGTTATTTACTATCCTTCTGTAATATGAGAGAATCTTCTCATTTTAATCAATATTTACATTTCACAACAAAAAATAGTTCTTGTATCACATAAATGGCATTATGCATCACCAAATGGAAAGCTCTCCATTTGGGTTTGTGGTTTCTCTGAGTTTTCAAATGAACTTTATTTCAGAAAACTTATACAAATTGTGAGGAGCAGAAACAATCCCTATCCATAGTACATGATAGTATGATGAAGACTCCAGTCTCACGCAGAGCTCTGGATACTGTAAGATACAGATTCAGCCTGTGATGCAGTGGAATCAAAGTCTGATCCATTTTAGACTTCCCAGGGAACCAAAGCACTTGCCCTCTTTTGACTCCCATAGCACCTGTCCAAGATGTACACGTGCTTTCACTGAGCAATCACATAACTGTATGCTTTTGTATAAAAATACAGAGAACAGCTGCTGTCTTATGGGACCTTTTCAGATTGGGAACTTGGAGTCCTACCCTTAAACAGCACTGATAATAATCATGCTAACATAGAATATAGCTAACATAGAAATTGAAAAGAAAGGCAGAAAAGGCACAATACAATATTTTGAAATAAAGCAACAGGAAAACAGGTTTTTTTAATTCCCAAATACAATGAATGTATTTTTTTTGTGCATTCATTAAAAAATTTAAGTAGAGAATATATATGGGGTATTATGCACCAGTACTCATAAAACCAGGATGAGTAGAGAAGGAAGGCAGATTCTGGAATAATTGTGGAAGGAAAGGCCAGGAAAACCAGCTTGGGATATGAGTGAGATCATCTTGGTAGACAAGAAAAATTTCAAATTCTTAGAATGAAACCAGTAAGGAAGCGAATTAAACAAGTGATCCATGGTGTCACTCTGAAATACGTGATATTGGAAACAGATCTGGAAATTGCTAAGCAAAGCTAAAATCTATCTATCATGCAGGAATACAGAGTAGATGATCATAGCGCTAGTTAGCAATGACATACAGTGCAATTAAAATAACCAAGTTATAACTAAAATACTCTCTAAATGCTGTGCCAAAAGGGTGACAAATACTTACATATTTTTCTAAAACTGAACATTATATGACGTGCATATTTGTGATTTTATATATTAATTGAAAATGTAGATGGCAAGTGTAAGTTACAGTATTGTGGCTGAGTTTGTTAACAGAGCCGGCTGTTTGTCCCTCTCCAGTTTTCTATCCAAAAATGAGTCTATTAAATAAAAACCGTATCATATCAAAGAAATATGCCAAATAGTATAGTCCGTTGTTACTCTTTTGGTAAATACAGATCATTGAGTTTTACAGTTCAAAATGCTGAACAAAGATAGCAGTAGTATCTCATTTACTATCAGAATTGTAGACCCTGACCTTTGTCTCCGAGTCATTTTGTTCACAGTATGATAAACGTGAATGTAAGTGGAACAAAAAAAAGGTGAAAATTGACCGCATACAAGCAATCTGCCATCCCCGGTTGTGAAATAAATGTAATGTTAACTGCTCTAAGGCTAAGACGCAACCAGGGTCCACAGTTCAGTGAGTTGAGTGTAGCTCTCTTGCTTCCTGTCGTGTGTCTACACCCCAGTTTGAGTAGCAGATACTTATGAACTCCAAAACTAACTGTCCTGTACACTTCTTAATGAGTATTTAAAAGCTGAAATGCAGTTAAACTTCACTAGAATTAAATTCACAATCTGATGAGAAGTGGGGATGCAGCATTAGTAGTTGTCAGCGTTGTAGACTATGTAATCCTAATTTTAAACTTATTTTTCTTTTGGTTTAGGGATTATTCCAGATATGTCTGATCATCTATTAAATATATAAAATTCTATATATAAAATTTGTTGCTAGTTTTTAAAAAATATATGATTGCCCTGAGATGTTATCAACAACACGTATGCATCTTACAAAATTCAAACATTTTCTTTTCAGAATTAAAACCGTCATGTGAATTTACATATTTAAAAATAGCAGGATATCATAGTTACACAATCCTACTTGACTGATGCCAGTAACTTAAAAAAGAACCTTTAAGCTAAACAATCTGTAGTTAAAAGGTAATTTTTATGCCAAATATCTGTCTGATTGTATGTTTGCAGCTGTGAAGTGTGAAACTGGAAAAAAAAAAAAAAAAAAGAAACGAGTAAATTCAGTTGTAGGCTGACCTGTTGGTGCTGGTTACTGTTCTGTGATGTTTGGCTCCTCATTTAACTAGGAGCAGCCCCTGCCTGGCCTGTGACTCGTTAGGGCCTTGCACTCGTAGTCAGGATAATTAGCTGGATGACCCTGTCTCTGCTATAAGGTTGCTAGAAGACCTTGAATAAGTCACATTGACCTCTCTAACCTTAAGGTTTTGGTTGGGATTTGTTGAGGATAGGGATAACGATTTTTACTTCCTTTGGAAAGCACTTAACACTGTAGTGTGCATCCAATATAGCAGAAAATTAGAAATAAGCTACTCTGGTACTTCTTCGGCAAACCCGGGAAACATTCAGATTTTATGCAGAATGAATATGTTTTTATAGTAATACTTACCTTTCTTATGCTCAAATTTCTGTAGCCATACCAGAAGTCTTAGTGGAGGGAGCATTTTTCAAATCAACCTGGTTATTTGAGAATTCATATTAAATCCATGGTTCATCTCTGTGAGATTCCTGTGAAACATCTTAGTATGTTCAGTAGAAATACTTAACTCTGATACTTGTCATCAGTCACGTGGAATATTCTAAACAGAAGGATTGAAGTTATATCCCACGTAACTACTTGGGTGAAACACAAATTAGAAACCTTGTTCTGCTAAAGGGCACCTTCATGATTTATGTTTTCTTAAAATGGGGTTAGATTTGCATCACCAAAGGATTTAGTTATTCCTGTATTGTAAGGCCAATAGAGGAATATTTGAGACGGTATTCAGAGCTTTCCCTTGAGTTACCAAGGCATTGACTATATCTTGAAATTCCTGTAAATCCAAATGCAGCAGTGGCAATGAGTTTGGAGAAGTTGACAGTGTTTGGTTATGAAATAAAAAAAAATACAAGAATGTTGACGTCAAGACTACTGGGCAATTTGCTGACTTCTCTCCATTTCATTTGATGTATATGTGTATAAATAGGAATAACAAAGCAGAAATGCATGCACCCACTGTACAGATCATTCAAATATGTGACAGCTGAGAAAGACTTATTGAATAAAGTTTGTATTTTGTTATTTCTTCTATTGTTATTGTTACTATTTATCTGTCTATACTATCTACACTACTCTGCCATTGCATATAATACTAATAATAATTTGTAAGTTTTAGTCCATGCTTTATGCAAACATAAAACTTTAAAGCATTTATTTTTTCTTAAAAAATGACTCTTTCTAACAAAACAGTTTAGTATTGTATGCTTGCCTGTCATTCATTGGTAGGACAAGGTTGCAGTTCTTGCATAAATCCGAGACTTCGCTTAAACATTGCTTTTCACTGTTCTATTTATACATTCTATATACATTTATA
>NW_009622763.1:5706-14301 GCF_000690535.1 Cariama cristata
CCTGCTGTAGAGAAAGCAACATGCAGTACATTCAGTGGGGATAGTCATAAATGTGTCTGTAGATATGTAAATACATTTCAGTAACTATTTTAATTTGGGGCTAAGTGCTTCAAGTGGTTCTACATGTATGCTGGGAAAAAGGAAAGGAAAAGGAAAGCTTGGATGGACTAATTACAGAATTTCGTGTGTTGCTTCCATGGCAAAATTGGCTGGAACTAAGACATAGGAAAATTAATTGTTCTTGAGGTGAGCAAGAGATGAATGTAGTTGCTCTTACCCTGATCATTAGCTGTAATTAAGGAACAGTTTTCTGAAAGACTGACAGCAATATTTGATAACACAAAAATAAAGACCTTTTGTGTTAAAATCAATGGCAGTATGGCCAGTGAAGTTTCTAAGAGCGGAATCTATCATTAAATGTGCCTGTATTTTATAGATAGATACCACTTGTGTAGTAAATAATAATAAAAAAAAAACCCACCACACAGAAACAAAACACAACCTACGGTTCTTTTGGTCAAAAATATCGTCTACTTGTATTAGCTATGGACTTAAACTGTATGTTTAAATGGATGTAGAAATTTAATAGTATAATGTATGGACTGTGAATTGGTGAACTTTATTAAAATCATTTTCCATGATACACTAACAGCCACATTGGTGGTCAGTATTTGAATATCTTGTATGTTGCTGGCATGAAATGTGACTTTATTCAGAAGTACCACATTTGTTACTCCGTGTCTTACACAAATGGTAGAATAGAATAAAATTACATAATATTTAGTACAGTAATGTAGAAGATACAAAGATGTGTTTGAAATAATTTTTAATAACCAAGAAGGTTATTTTCTTATGAGCTTGGAAGCACTCAGAGATAATACAAAAGAAAATTATATTTGTTTCCCACAGAAGCATGAGAGCTTCATTTTCAGTGTTACCGAATATGGTAAATCAGAGCTAAAATAGTTTGGGAATCACCAATCATGTTAGGTGTGTTTGAAAATCAAACTTGTGAGTTTCTCTACAAAAACGTCAAAAAGGATTCTGTTTTAAAGACCAAATGCCCAATTTTATAAGAACATTTCAGCATTTTTTGTGTCAGAAATTGCACACCTGTACAATTACCTGTCTGTTTCTGGGCATTTATATGTTCCCCATGATTACAGTAATTTTGCTTGTGTGCACAAACTCCCGACTGGTACGTGCAAATAAAGCAGGGGCTTAAATAAATTGCACATAAAAATCCATACTTGAATGTGCAGTCTTGGTAACAAAATTTAAAAATGTAAGCATATTTTTAAGCTTGTCCTTTTAAAAATCGGATGATACAAAGTATTTCTTAAAGTGGGTTAGATTGTATTCTCATTGCTATAATTTCTTGCTAATTATAATAGTGTAAAAAAGACAGTTACACAGAGAAGAAAAAAAAAGAATTGCATAGCTTTAGCTGGTGTATTATAAAAGCAGTTGGTCTTGTGAAAGTTGTGAACCCAAAAAATGAGCATGGAGACCTTAAATCATTAAAAACTACAGTCTTATAATAAGGCCGTAACAAGAAATGGTATCCTTGTAAATAGTGACTGTACTATTCTTCAGATTTTTATTGTTAATAACTGCCTGTAAGAATATTACATTCCTTCAAGCTACGCCTTCTCTAGAAAGCTGTTCTACAGTTTTGTAATAAAGTAGTAAGTCATGTCAGGGAGAGCTTTAGTAGGCTTTCAGTGTACACCTTGAGTGTGTTCGGAGGCGTGAAGCCATTAATTATTGGAGAAGTGTGCTGGTAACTTACTACTCTTACAGAGAACATCAGTCTGATGTAATGCTAGCCAACAAATGTCGTTGCAGCAACTAGCAGGCTGGAAGTTTTGGTGCTTGTCAACAGTTGAAACCTTCCAGCTTCAGAAAAATTGCTTCCAAGAAAAGCACCTGCAAAACTAATGAAATAATTGCTATCATAGGGATTAATTAACCCAGGCTAGCAGATTAAATTTGTGATGGACAGAGAAAAGTGCAGCTGCAGATTCAAATGGTCTGTTCCTGCACACAGAACAGGGAAATCCATGATGAACTACCTACATAGAGAGTTGAAAACAGAAAGCTTTCTCATGCTAGGGGGAGGAAGAAGAAAAAACGGGGAGAAAGATAAGCAGTTTGTCGTATCAGAGGAAGGGACAGAGAGGAAGAATCGCGTGTATATGGTAGCATTTGATAAAGGGTTTCATAAGATTGGCAAACTGCTCTCTATATATCAACAATTTTTGTACCTATATCTAGTATGAAAGCAGTTTAAATTTTGTACATATATCTGGTAGGAAGCACTTTGAATCTTTCTAATGGTAGGAGGTATTTTTGTAGCATGTAGTTGTTATGCTCAGATCCAGAGATGATGATTTTGTAACTTATCACCACTCTGAGAGCTCTCTTATAACAGTCCAATAGAGATAAATCTTTTTGGAAACCCACACCACGTTGGCCACTACCTAGTATATTTAAGGAGAACCTTACAGACAATGTAACAAGTACGTACTTGGACTAGACAACAAAGCTAGCCATGCAACTCTGAATTGGCCACACTACCTGAGTGTATTTATGATACTGAGGAGAACCTTACAAACAATGTAACAAGTACTTACTTGTATTAGACAACAAAGCTAGCCATGCAACTCTGAGTTGGGAGTTCCATCTTTTTGCAATTATTGTGACAATAGAAGGAAAAGCAGAAGAAAAGGAGGAGGCCATAGCTTAAATGGGCTTGACCTTATATTAAGCCCTGACGCTAGCACCAGCATTGCAGAGCAATCGTCTGCTGTGGGTTTGCATTCATTGTGATCATGGAAGATACACACATGAGCATCTCCTTATAGAAATGGTGCTTTCACTTTTATGATATAGAGATGGAGAATGTGCAAAAGGAATTAGCCACAAAATGGATCTGATATCTGCAGGCTTTTTCTTCCTCTTGCAAGAATAAATATTTGTACAGTCTAATGCCTGTTTGCTGTGTCTTCTGGTAAGGTAGGAGTCCTCAACTGTACGTAAGAGTGTAAATGATTCTGTGAAAACAGAAGCCTTCATGGCCCTCTGAGTTGGATGCTACTTCCTCTTGAAGTGATCTGGAGAAATTCCAGCAAACACAGGTTCCTTCCACAGTTACAATATTTCTTACTGCTGTTCTGTGGACTTCTCTTTTGTAGTGTTCACTGCAGTGTTGAGAAACTTCTCACACTCCTGCCTTATCCCTTCCCCCAAAAAGCCTTTCCAGCTGTAACTGTAGCCTAACCACTATTTCAGCTTTCCTTTCTGAAAAGCCATTTGATATGCTGAACGGCTCCCAGCAGTGTTAAATAAACTGCTCCCTATGTGCATTATGATGTGGTGTCTTTGGTCTGATGGATTTTCTTGATTTCCATATTGCTTTAGTCTGAGGACTACAGCTGCAACAGTTTCCTCTCTTTATTTTTGGAAGTGGTAGAGAAACCTACAGAAGACTCTTCCTCTTCAAAAATGCAAGGAGGGATGTGCCACTGCAACATGCATCACATAGGAGGAGACATGCTCCACTCGCTTTGCAGTGCACAAATTCTTCCATTTGACCTTGGCTTGTGCAGCTACAGTGAAATAAATGTGTTAAATAGAAGTTATTAAAGTTTACCTGGAGATTCAACGTTCTCGCCACTATTCTGACATGTGCCAGTGAGCTTTCCTGACTAGTGATGGCTACTGGAGTATGTTCCTCCTTTTTGGTCCTTTGTGTTACGCATTCCTAAATAAGCCAGGGTAGCTGAGTAGAGGGATGTTTCTTCTACCCTAGAGATACCCTGCAGTGAAGATGCTGGGGTGGTGACTATTACAGCTGATTATCTAGTATTTCAGTTTTCAGGACATGCATAGGTGCAGAATTGCTCCTTGGCATTGCTGTTGCTCCAGGTCACTCAGATACCAGCTTTTTACTGGACAGGACTGAAGGAAGGAAGAAAGCATTTCCTTAAAAATAAAGCTTTGCAATAATGGAACAATGATTAAAAAGTCATAAAATGCATTGTTAAGATTATACTTTAAAATGAAGAGTTTTTACAGCTGCTGTGGACAGATTTTGGGACTCAATGAGGAACTTGTGCCATTTACTCCAGTGCAGCATTGCTCCGAGGTGTTCTCAGGGTTACATTTCTCCTGCTTTTCTAGTTATTAAGTGGTTACTGGAGATGGCTGCTTGGTGATGCAATGATCTTTTCCTTTCATTCTTTTCCTGCAGACCTTCCTGATCCCAGGAGTATGCCCTACTAGATTGCAGGAAATTACTTCCCTTCTTTCTCACTGCTGTCACGTTCCTTGATTACCATTTCTATTGTGTGCCTTCATTAGCCTGACTGATTTCTTTTGTTCACTATCTTCCTAAAACACAGTGATATTCCTTTAAAAATTATGCAGTGTAGAAAATAGTTTTTTCTGTGGGGTCTCTCCATAAAATATCAACAGAAATAAAGACTAATTTGGGTATGGAGCAGTGCGTTTGAGTATACGTAGTTCCCACCTCGAACAATGTATTAGATTTCAGGGATCCCCACAACACTCTGCAGCACAAAACAGTGAAAAATAGTTGCTTGCCTCTTCAGGGAGGGTGCATCCTGGTTTTGTCTCTCTTCCATCACTAACAAAGTACCCCAGCCTTCCCGCCGTTTTGGTCACTTGCCACTTCTGTGAGACACCTTGACTTTTTGTTCTTCCCAATTCCACAAATGTAACCATCATGTATTTTTAGTCTGTGGCTAATAACAGCCTGCCTCTCTATTATTGGGGCTTTACACATTGTTGAGACAACTTCAAGACAGTGTGCCAGGTCAGGACCTTCCAGCATCAGTGTCCCTGCCAGAAACTGCTGACAGAGATCAGCAATGGCTGTGGAAACTAGGGGCTAGATTCTGCCTTTACCACCTTTACCAATTAACAAGAGGTCTTTATGGCCATGTATAGTACATTTACAGTACATCTAGGCACATAGGTTTCCATTGCATGGAGAAATCAGAGATCGTTGCCACTGTAGTGAATCAGCTTTAGTGGTCTTGCTTGAAAATTTGGAGCCAAAGTTTGCAAAGGTCATGTGTGGGTTTTTTTAATGCTGATTCCTGGTGATAATGCCAGTAATGCAGTGCTGCGGTAACGTGGTAGTGCAGTCTCTGTGCAGTTAAAAGCTGGAGTCTTCCTATTCTAATAGCTTCTGGTTTTTACCTACACAGCCTTTTTATTGACTCAGATGCCAGAAACAAATATGTTTCTCACAAATCACTGGCACATCTCCACAAGTCAGAGGATAATCACTAATTTCTTTCAGATATATCTAAGTGGCATGAAAGCTGCTTTTGTTTTGATTTTAGCCTGAGTTTGGTTTTCACTGTTGGAGCTTATGCAGGCATACGTAAAAGGATCTAACAGAATGAAACTGCAGAGTTATCTCTGGGTCCCCCTTTAGGAAGGTGTATCTCAGCTAAACACACACAGAAAATAAGTTGCGGTAAGTTGCAATATAGCAACTTGCTCTAAAAAATTAACTTTATTGACTCATCAGTACAGTTTATAAAATGTGTTTAAGGGGTCATTTTAAAAGGCTGCAGACCCTCTGTGAAGCAGTGTAGCCTGTATGATGAACAGCTTTTATTTTTATGGCTATAGTCTTGATCTGTATTTTCAGTGCTGGATATTTCCTGTTGAATGAGCCTCTCTTCAGCTGCCTATAATTTTGCCAATTTTGTGTTCATTCATGCTGAAACATTCTTACCTGCTGTCTACCTGTTGTAGTTGTAAATTTCATTTACTGTATTAGTTTTGGAAAAAATAATTCAGCTAGTTCTAAGAATTAAGTGAAAAATAAAGTTTTATCAGTATCGAAAACAATTTTCTTTCTTTGAGTAGTAGCTACGTGTTTAGAATCAAGTTCTTTCATTATAGTCTATATGAAAGTGTTTAGGATGCTCTTTCTTATTTTTTTGAAAATACAAAAATGAGCCCATAGTCAAGATTTTTGAAAGAAGAGGTTAAAAATATAGAATATACACCTACAGGAAAAATCTGTAATAAGGTGACAAATACAATGGGTAGCCAACCTGTGAAAGTATCATTCTGCTTGTGATTAACAAAGAGAAGAGCACCAGTTACACGTAGTATTCCTACATTGCTGCTTCTCTCCATCTTGCCTGTAAGTTAAGGGGAAGCCAGAATATGGACAGACAGTCTTCCTCTCGGATCTTTGAAAATCCTTCTGTTACTAGGTAGTGATCGTCTCCAGCAGCAATATGAAAAGCAGCTTAAGTCACTGAGCAATTATTGCTCTGTATGTGAAAAGCGAAGTTTAATAAGATGGATTGTTTTCACACTGCAAAAGCTATTTGAGTGACCTTAGTGGCAAACAAGGTGTTTCTCTTTGTTGTTACCAGAAGCCTTTAGTTGCCAACTTAAAAGTCTTTAAGAAGTAGCTGAAAAAGCACCTTAGGAAGTGCAGAATAGCATTCACCTGTGCTGTGTAGTACAGCTCCCAGCTCTTTGATGAGCTATTGAATTGTAACTAGTATGACAGGCAGTGATGAAATTAATGTCATTGGCTGTTCTCCTTGTCTCTGTGAATTTTTTTGGATAAACCACAGATTCTTTAAAAACATGGTACATGATCTGAATCATTGCTCAAGCTATTGTATTGCAACTTACGTTTTATACAGAGAAAAACTGCATTGATGTGAACTGAAAATAGTGTTTCATATATACCATTTATCTCTATTGTAATTTCTTCTAATCATTTTAATAAACAAGCTCAATAGAATATTGAAATATGGGAATGACAGAAAATAAGTCACTGGGGGGGGGAAATTGTCACAAAGAGCAAGAACAATTAATTTCATTTACCTATCTTCATTATGTAGTTATATTTGAGGAAGCAGCCTTATACTCGCCTCTTTTTCTTTCCCCTCCCTTGTTCCTCTCCAAAGTCAAGGGTGCAAGTAATGCTCTTATCTGGTCTCCACCTCAAAGAATAAAAATATTAGAGAGCAGAAGATATTGGCAAGAGAAGAGATTGACTGGAGCATAAAAATACAAATCCATTTAAGTGCATGCTGAAACACACAGAAATATAATCCATCAAATTTACTGCAAATAAAAAAGGAAAATGAGTCTATTGTCCCCCAAGAGTTGGGTTATTCTGTTACTAAGTTTCCTAGGGATGTCTGTTGTCACCTCCTTATCATCTGTAAGAACTGAACCAAACTAGAGCTTTGCTTTCTTGGTACATGATGTCTTTTATTCTTGTGGTTTCAAGTAACCAGCGCGTTCAGTAGTTTATAATCTGCCATGGTTGGTGTTCCTCCAATGGTTTCTTCATGATGCCTTATGTTTCTAGCAACTGCTCCTGCATAGTCTCACTGTCAGTTTGAACATGACCCAAAATGGATCCCCTGTCTTTTCTCACAGTCTGTTCATGACCTGAATAAAACAAGGATCATGTGAAGAAAGAAAAGACGTGGGATTACTTAATCAGATAGTACTCACAATCAAAGGTTGTCCTCACAGCTTCATTGTCCTAATTCTGTAATATCCTCATCTTGACTTTGTGATCGTATTCTGCCTTTTGAATGTGCATCTTTTGTTGCATTCTTTTCTCCTTTTCTGTATACCACTTTGTTCTTTTCTAGACACTTTTACTAAAATATAAATTGGTTAAAATAATATTATAATTCCTTGTTTCTGCACAGTGGTAGAATAGAACAGGCCTTATTGGATTGCCCTTTTTATAAAGTGGTCAGATATTAGAGGAGTAAGAGGAGTTTAAAATTGGAAGAATTCTGTATTGACAGAATGTAACAAATATGAAAGATGTTAGTCTCATAGTGCTTAGTGGGTTTCAGTAATGAATTTTAAAAAATGTATGAGGTGGAAAAGCATAGCAAATTATGAGTTTCAGAAAGATTAAAACACCTCTTGTGCAGCTACTGATGGTTGCCATTCATTGTAAATGACAACAGAGACTTCTCCATTTTAATTTGATTGATGAGTTCTCAACAAGCTATAAAAATCCCATTTTCCTGAGATATCTTCCCACACACAGAGCAACGGTGTCAGACATACCTAGAAGTTGCTCCTAAGTTTCCTTTGGACCCCCCTTACTTCAACTAACTTGATAATGGTTGATTCAGATGTTGTAAAACTGAAACAACTGGAAGCTGGAATCAACTTCTTTCTTTCACAATGACATGCACCCACAGAGCACTGAAAATGCTCCTTTTTTTTAAAGCAACCGGTTTTATCACCACTAAGATGACCCTCACGTTTGCATTTTCTGTATTTTGTGTCTGTACATCATACACCCCCCAGGCTGGGGAAGAACTCAACGGCCATTAACAGTCTCGAGCAGTAAACTCTCTTCTGCAAGACCGCCCACAATTGCATTTTGTAGTAATCGACCCAAGACCTTACTTACTGGACTGGGCAGTTCAGAAGATCCTTAAAAATACTGTCCCATCCAGCACAAGATGAACCCTCACTCCTCGCTGCCTGAATAATGCCGCGAGACCAGGCCCTGCAGCCCGCCAGCCTACACACAGGTCAGCC
>NW_009622763.1:14376-14773 GCF_000690535.1 Cariama cristata
TATAATGTTTATATCCAGCTATTGTTTTAAGCTGGGGCACCACAGGGGCCAGTAGTGGCAGGGGCTCCCCAGGACCGGCCAGGCCGGACCTGTCCCATCGCCTTGGGCCTTTAGTGGTGGGCTGGGCTAGGACGTCCGTCTGCAGGTGGGCCAAGCTCAGCTAGGCAGGGCCTATGACCAGGTAGGGCAGAGCTGTGCCACAGCAGAGCTGTACCCTAGGCCGAGACCAAGCCCTCAGCCAAGAGCAGCTCCCACAGGCAGGGGTTGGCCTCACGACCACTCTGTCAGGGAGCCTTTCCCCATGGCCCCAGCAGGACGGGGCCACCCTGAGCTGCGCTGCCTCTGGGCTGGCCCTGAGCCCCCCCCAGCCAAAGCCCTGGCAGGGGGGGGTGCCCCG
>NW_009622763.1:14804-36137 GCF_000690535.1 Cariama cristata
GGTAACAGCTGTAGACCAACCATGGGGAAGGGCGGCTTCTCACAGTCTCTTGCACCACACACGTACCATCATGTGTTAAGACAGTATCTTATTTTAGGCAGTGAGTGTACAATGGACCGCTGGCATTTTCCCAGTCTGCTTCAATACTTCTGCAAATAACATCAACAGTGCTAAACTGTTTTGCAGCTGGTTGATAAATGCCTACTCCTACTCTCTGCCCAGGCTGGGAGGATAGCAAGCCATGAATTGCTTTCTTTAAGAGTTCACCAGAGCTTTGCGTAGCATTAATTTCTCTTCATATGCATCTATGTATAATACAAACAAAACTAAATGCCGTATATTAAACATTAAATAAGGAAAATTATATTAATTACAAAGTTTCTAGTTTAAAAACCTCATAGTCAAATCCAGGTAAAGCTGTAGTAAAACACATTTATAGATGTGTTATCTTTTATGAAGCCAATTAAATTATCAGTGCTTCTCTGCATGATTGCTGGTATTTCATTGGAGAAAACTGCAGTGTCTTTGAATTGTTCATTCAGATACCCTGCTAATTACTTAACCATTAAGACAATATATTCTCTTCCCCCAGGCTTTACAAAAGTCAAAGCTCATACAGTTTGTATAATTAGTAACTCACAAAGTCACTTCTGTTAGATAATGTTAGGGAAAATAAGATGTCTCCTAGTGATTTGGAAGGTAGAAAAAAATAATCTCTGGTAACAGAGATAAAAACAAACTTTAGGTTTTTTTGAATAGTCATCATTAGAAGCTTTTTCAGATGGCAGCTTTTCATAGTTTAAATTTTAGTTTACGCTAACATATGCACAAATAATTTGTGAAAATGATAGATGCGATAACTATTGTCTGAGTGAAGAAAATGTTATGAGAAACACTTTGAAAATACTGATTTATCGACCCATACAAAATGAAACTTTCTGCCATACGTAAATATCTGGAAGAAACTTTTGACTGGCTTGTGATGTATTTACATAGGGTGTGATTTTGCATGGGAAAGATGGCTTTCTTCCTTCTCCAAAAACAAAACCACAGTCCATTTATAATTAAAAGTTTCTGAGTTTCTGATTTGCCCATCAAGCAGTTTGTGCACTGAGTAATTTTGTGTGGCTGAAACCACCACAGGAGAATAAAGGATAGAAATAATAGGAAGCTAGGCAAAGTCCGAGGAAGTTGCTTAACGTTAAGCATGTAAGTAAGCATATTGATTAATCCCTTTACAGAGTTGTATCCTAATCCTTATTTTAGATAGCATGTGACTTTAGGACTCTAAAGTAAAGAATTCAACATCTAGTGCTTGTGTATGGTTTGATATCACAACCTGCAGTCACACACAGTGGTTTACATGCAATAATGCAATCTGTAATCTCATAGCAGAACATTTACAAAGCCCAGTTTTACAAAATGTTATGCATAAATCAGAAATTACAATGGAATGCGTACACCATTGACTCCTTTGTGCAATTTTGCTGTAAATTTTAATTGGAATTGCTGTGAGCTGCAGTTGGCTTACAGTAGTCTTATACAGCCTTAAAGTCCACGAAGATACCTGAGGCCGAAGGAAGAGAGAGATTCTTTCTCTTTTCTTCAGAGGGAGACATATCTCTGCAGTCATAGCAGTTGAGGAATTTGCTAAATAAGCTTTTAAAAACCTGGGTAGTAACTCTAGTGCTTGCAAATTTTCTGTGGAAAATGATAAATTTAGCAATTACTTTTGTTAATTATGCCACTGAAACACAGTATTTGTTAGCAGAGTCTAAGCTAAGATACGTACAGCAGCTGAACTGCTGTATTTCAGATTTGTGCTGCATATTCATTGATTTTGATAGAATAACAGTTTATTTTCTTTCACCTTGAATGTTGGCCATCAGCACTGAGAGGTGCTGGTTGTCCAGAGAGGTGAGTTATCCCAAGCTTGTGATCATTTGGGGGTTTTCAGCTTGTGTTATTTTATCTTGTTTATAAAGGGCTGGTTTTTATTTGAAAGTACCCAATAATCACGGTTGTGTGATGCTACGTTTGGATGGGGAGCAGGTTATAAATAGCTTTGTAAATTTATCCGTAGAAAAGCTTCCCTGATATCTTCCTCTGCCTCAGAATTTGTGGTGCGTACCTGACTTAATGGATAAACGTATTTGGGTCGGCTTCAAAAGAAGTGAAATGATCCACTTATGCATCCATTTTTTTTTTCCTATCTTTTCTATGAGTATATATGTGCTTTCTTTTAAGAGACATACTGTATCAAACCCAGAATTGTTTTAGATACATTACAGAAAACCATTTCAGAAGAAAACATTTACTTTTTTAAATTGGAAATTTTCTCCTTGAGTTTTATTTTGGAATAGTGAACTGCTTGAAGTTTAAACAAAATATTTCTCTTGAAAGAGAATGCTATGTTTCTTTTGATGACAAAGTGGTTTGTCATTTGTGGGACAGAAAGGAGGAAGGAATGATTTCAGAAGTGACAGACATGAATTTCAGAAGTAATAAGGATTTTAAGGAGCACTCATTTTGCTTTGACTGAAACAGTAACCTGGAATTGCCAACTCTTTAATCACAAACTTCTTTGTATCGCACCACGTGTATGACAGGTAGCTATTAAAAGTAAGAATTTAATATTCATCCTTAGGTAAGCCAAAGCAGGATTTGGGCATGAGAGAAGAAAGGAGCAGGCAAGCGTAACACCCTTTCCTGATTTGGCCTTTCCTCCTCTCTTCCTTCCTTCCAGCCAAGCTAAGAGGAGTCAGTGCCTACAGCCTCTCTCTACAATGCCACCTTCTTCCGTGCACCAAACCTGCTGTCTTTCCAATCAGTAGAAAATTACCACTCACTATAATCACAGTTGTATCAGACCAGTAGCCTTCTTTCAAGGGGAAGATCCCTGCTGCTCCCACCCCTCTTATCTCTAACACCAGAAATACCTTGGGTTTTTTTTCTCCCCCCCCCATCAGTGACAGCAGGGCAGGTTTCCTCCCTGATGTCTGTTCAGCAAAGTCAGAAGAACACACTGGGAGGAGAACTGCTGAAATTGTTAGGGCAAAATTAAGCTCTTAAAATTACATTTGAAAAAGTGGCTCTTGGATTCTGATAGGCAATTGACTGTTCTCTTTTTCAGTCCTGTCTTCTCACTTCTTTTCCCTCAGCTACTAGCGCAACTGCTTTTATATCAATCAAGTCCTTTGGAATCGAAAGTAAAACTTATCTGTGTATATGTTGTCTATGAGTTAATGCTTTTTAATAAATCACTTAATCTGAACTGACAGTGAATCTATAAAATGCATACTTTTGGGTACCTTTTAGAGAACAGCTCATTGTAATATTATTATTTTGTTTTATTACAAGGAAGGAAGTACTGCCTAGTTCCTCTAGCAATGTAAAGAAAATAGTCTTGAATATGTCAAAATGAGAAAAAGCCACATGGTTCTTCAAAATGACGTTTATACCAATGGTTTCCACCGTACTGCTGGAGGATTCAGAAGGAACATCAGTCTGTACCATCTATACGTGTTTGAGTTGCTCTTTCTTTTGTTTCAGTTCAGTTTTCAGGTTGGGAAGCCAGAAGACAGTAACTGCAATACATGCTGGCGTCTGTAAATGTGGTAGCTGGCAGGAGAAAGAAAGAAAATCTTTGTTTAAACATGTGTAATGAAATCTGAGGGTGGTTTTAAAATAATATTTCAGAATGCAAACCTGGCAGATTTATGATAAGGTTTATTTTAATGAATTGTTCCTGCTTTAAAGGCCAGCAAAAAGGCATGTAAGGCTGTGCTGTGGTTAAGAACAGCAGGGACCCTTGCTCCAGGTAATGGGGGGCACGGTGAGCTCTGACCATCACAACGTCCCCTGTCCCCAGGGCAGCTGCTACCCAAGTTGTTTCCTAATACAATTAAGAGTAGCCTCGGAATCACAGAATCGGTTTGGTTGGAAGAGACCTCTGGGATCATCGAGTCCAACCTTTGCCCCAACACCCCCATGTCAGCTAGACCATGGCACTAAGTGCCACATCCAGTCTTGTCTTAAACACCTCCAGGGCCAGTGACTCAGGCTTTTGCGGTAGTTTGTGCTAGAGGCTGTCGGCATCTCCTTCCTATATCTCTGAAGGTGGTTGTAGCAGCTCCTCCCAGCCTTTCAGGCCAACAGGGTGCAGAGGACCCAGCTGATGGGGCCCTGCTGTCAGAAGCTTCTCAGGGCACTTGTAGGCACGTCGGACCCATCTATAAATATATAGGGATGTCATCCTTGTTTCATCAAGGCGTTGTGAGGGTAAACATATTAAACATTGTAATTCTCCATTACTTAAACAAGAAAACCGTATAAATAGCTTTGGTGGATAGGAACTTGTCTCAGTCTTTCTTATTAACAGATGGAAACAGCATAAAACATAAATAATGTGCTTTTGTTTAGTGATATTAGTGAAGTTGCCTAGATAGCGGTTTCAAGCAGCAGTGAGGAGTGTCTGTAAATTTGGAAACTGTCTCTTTTAATGATTTCCCATTATATACCAAAGGCAGATATATTTTTTTTAAGTCTATACCAAAATAAAAACTATGAAGAATTATATGATCAAAATAGCATATATATCTAGGTTGTAGAGGAAAGAAGGTGCGTTATAACTTCATGGAACAGATTTTACTTATGACCAAAACTTGCTTCTATTAATGAAACTTATTTTCTTGTTTTGCAGCTTGCAGGCCGGGATTCTATAAAGCGTTTGCTGGAAATGTGAAGTGCTCCAAGTGTCCTCCACACAGTTTGACTTACGTAGAAGCAACTTCTGTCTGTCAGTGTGAGAAAGGTTACTTCAGAGCTGAGAAGGACCCACCAACTATGGCATGTACCCGTAAGTCTGATCAGTACCAGCGTCTGCAATTCTCTTCTGTGCCTCATTTATTTATCTCTGTATTTTTAAAAAGATGACATGAGTTTGTACATTTTGTGAAGAATTCCATTCAAGACAACCAAAAGAGATTTTTAAAATCAAAATTGAAACAGCATATTTCTATTTACTCTGGAGATCCCTAAAAATACTTAGTTTAGTGACTTGTTAACTTCTAGTTCTGAGAGATAATACAAGATGTGTAGTGATTGTCATATAGATAACAATGTTGAGTTTTAACTACTAGTGTGTATTTTAAATACATGAAAATATGCTTGTACAAAAACTTGCAAAAAACTGAGGAGTCACGTAAAGGAAAAACCTGATATGACATACTCTACTGTCTTCCCAGATTTAAATGAAAATTATAAGACAAATAATCATCCCAACACAGTCAAATAAAAACTAAACTCTGCAAAAGAGACAAGAAAATCATAAAAAGAAAGAAAAAAAGATGTATGCAATCAGGAGGAGATATAATTAAACCCTCTTGCCTTTCATCTTCTTTCAACAGAGTTATTCCTTCTTATACAACTGTGATAATGGAAATTCTTTAGACTTTTTGGTAATTTTCAAAATAAAACATTTTGTTATTTTTGACTAATCTAAATTTGTCATTAAGACATAATTGATGCCCAGCAATCTAGGGGCAGAAATTCTGACTGAGAAGAGATTTTTATTACTTTGATCAATATGTGCATGTCTAGAAACACAAAACATAAATTTTCTTTTCACTTAGTCAAATATTTCTCATAGATACTAATATTCATTGCTCACTGAGATTCATTTATTGATCGTAAAGCAACTATATCTGTTTAATCTCAAAACTGAGAACGAACAGCAGCATTTAAAAATCTGTGGGTGAAATACTATATTTACATATAAAATCCTATTATTTAACAAATACAATTAAAATCTGTTTGCAAAATTCTCTAAGATACCTAGTTTTCTGTGTAGCATTTTGTTAGCTCTTTTGGTGGAGGATTCGATTCTAGTACGTTTTGTGCAACAGACCTCTTGTTAAGAGAATTCTAAAAAAATTAACATGTTAAATGCATGAAGTATTTTAACAGACTAAGTATACAAAAAGCTGAAGATATAAAGCCATAAAAACAAAGTACTGTTGCAATAACCATCAGTGTATGGTTATGATTTTGGTATGTTTACACTGCGTAAGGCATCACTATGTAGAAATAACTGAGCTGACAGAATTGGGCTACTGCCGCTACAAGTAGAATTGAACTACTTCCTGTGCTTGTGCTAGTCTCTCCAAATGGCACCGTACTGGGCAAACTGGGAATATACCAGGTAATTTGGAGCTGATTTACAAAGTCATAGGCCTTCTGTAATCCTGAGGTCATTACGTAGACCAAGATATTGTCCATCCACTAAATGAGAGTGATGGTCACTAAAAATGACGTTCCTTGGATGCCAGCCACTTAGCAGAAAGTTGTCTAATGTAACATAGGGGTTTCAGAGGGGGAGAGTAAGTCCCAGCCTTCAGCTGCTGAAGGGGCATAGGGCTCAGGGAAGCACCCCAATCCAACGCACACAGTCTGCTAGCAGTTAGCTCACTCTGGAGCAAGGCACATAGATCTATTTTTTTCCACAAAACGTAGGAGGGAATAAACAATGTTGTTGCAGACTTCCTGCAGGAAAATGGCAATTACAAATAATTCTGCTCAATTGAGTACCCTAAGCACAGACCATTAAAAACTTACCCACAGAATTAACACACATCCCAGGTGCTCTTGACATGTTCACGCTTAGAAAGATGGTTGGCCAGGTTGGATGGGGCTTTGAGCAACTTAGTCTAGTGGAAGGTGTCCCTGCCCATGGCAGGGGACTTGGAACTAGATGATCTTTAAGGTCCTTTCCAACCCAAACCATTCTGTGATGATTCAACGATGATGGTTTCACTCATGCATTATGCAGATGTGGTTCCATATTATTTGTAAGTCATTGATTTTTTCACCTCCAAAGGACAGTTGTTCTCTGAAAAAATTACTCATACACGGCATTATGTTTCCGTAATTATCTTTCAGGGCACAATTTTAAGCCCTGCTACCCATTAGTATTGTTAAGGTAGGGAGGAGCATGAAAGCCCTGTGGCATCAGGGAGCGGGTACCTACAAAAGCCCAGTGCTTTCCCAACAAAAGCGGGGTGCTGAGACCTGCTTTGGCCGAAAACTGTCAGGGAAGTCTTACTGCCAGACCTCTCCGTAATTATCAACCAAAGCAAGCGAGTGGAGGCAGGGAAGAAATCAACCACAACAGAGGTAGCAGTGCCCCATCTCACCCCAACTTGGGAGAAATAAGAAATAAAGGAAACGGTGAACGACGTTCTAGTTTCTGCCTTGCTCTTGGTTCAGTGCCACCATGCATTGCCTCTCATTCAGCCTAGACTGCAAGGTATCAGTACTTCATTGACTGTACCAGCAGATGTATTCATCTTATACCTACGATGATGATTATTTCACTAATTGTCAGCTCTGCTAATGACACTGAGACTCTTGACAGGCAGAGTGCGTTCTTACCTTCTTGCACATCATCAGTAATGAAGAGTCTGCAGGCCAAATTATTCCCTAAGTGATATCTTTAGCCCCACTGCTTTCAAATTATGCTCTCAGTTACTAAAATTATGTTTCTGTCATAAATACAACCTCACTGCCTTCGGTGGGTCTGTGCAGATGTGACTAATTTAAATTTAATAAACACTGATACAGATACGAGTAGAATTTAGATTGTTCCTTCCAAACTGTCATGCTTTACTGTAATAAAAGGAGTTGAAAAGTTAGGGGGAAAAAAAGAGCCAATTTGATTAAATAGAGAGAAAAGGCTGTGCAGTAAGAAAATGCCTTTCCTACATGACCCCTTTTGGGGCAGATCTGCATTTTTTATGTTCATTTGCAAATTTGTATCCTGACAAGTGAGATATGACATAAGACATCACAAATTTTTCTTGTGGCTTTTAAAATGAGACTTGTTCTTGATTTAAACACGGAATGAATAGTGGATTTCCCTTGCAAATTTCTTCGTATTTAAACGTTTTGAACCAACTCTATTCATACCTATTTTATTTGCTTCCCTAAGTCCTGCAAAGCGATATGCCTAAGATAGGTGGATAGTTTATTCTCCCTCTTTTTAATTCCTGTAAAGCATTCCTTGCTCCAGAATTTTTCCTCAGTACTGGAAAACTTGCATATGCAGCATTATGGAAAATAAGGACCTTGATTTAAGAGACTGCGAAATTAAGACTTTAGCTTCAAGCATCCACTTGTTTCAAGATGAGCTTCAAATCTAATTTCATTAATTCTGTGAAAGTGCATACTGTATGCTTTTCCAAAATTGTACAGTTCCCATTTTTACTGCATCTAACTGTATTTTGTAAAAGAAGAGTGTGCACTTTGCAGAAAAGCATAATAAAAATCTAATTTTAATAAGAGGAGTGAAAATGACTTTAGGATATATTATTAATCTCTTTCTCCTAGCCTTTTTTCATTTGATTGGCACTTGTTATCAATCTCTTGCTGCTACTCTTTCTCCTTACTGTATTTCTTTGCCATATGTGAGGACTCTATCAGTGATCTCTGCATACACAGTGAGCAACAAATAGCATCATATCTAATCCCCTGTCTGATTACTCTGTACGTAAAGTCTAACATTTCCCACTATAATGTAATTGGATAAATTGATCCATCGTTTCAAGGTCAAAGGCAGGCAGGCTTATATTGCGTGTCTGAGTCTGAATGCATCTCTTTTCATGTTATGCCTAGACAATTTTGAACCCAACAAACTTACTCTCTGTTCAATAACCTCTACCACAAACTGTATCCTCTATTTTCAAGAGTCAACACTGTATACCAGCAGCAAAATCAAGCAACATGCTTGAAACCTTCGACTGTACTGCCTCTATTGTTACTTTTATATATATACTTGTTTGCAATTTATCGTTACGCTTGGACTGGGAGTATTGGTTTGCAGTCACTGGCTTCCATTGTTCCTGCCTGCCTCACAGAAAAAGAGATTCTGAAAAGGAAAAAATGTAATATGGCATTCTACAGCAAGTGGCACTACTTATCTGTGCTACGTGTATGTAGGTATATAAAAATGCAATTAGGATCTCAGGGGGCACAGCCAGATGCTGATTCTGAATATTCTCAGAAGACAGTGGTTAATTTTTGCCCTTCCACTGTAAATTCGGTAGTCAGATAACACACACTTCTAAGAGTCCCATAGTTGGTAATGGACAGTTCTCACTTAAAAAACAACAAGTTTTTTCCAGACGGTCATCGCTCTGTAGTGTTTAAAATACTGCATTGCCCTCACTAGACTTCTGCAGCGTTGGCTCTGCTCCTCTCTCCTTCCATAAAGGGCAAAATGCACCTCACCGTCACCGAGGGAGAGCATACGCAAAGCAAGATGAGGTGCAAAGCGCTGCGTGAGGCATAAACTCAGCTCTGTGGCTTTTGGAGTGGGCCTGCTTCTCCCTAAGACATCAGTGCCAGTCTGCTCCACGGAGAGCGTAGAAATACTTCTTACATTGTCATCTGTAAATGAAGCAAAAGACATTGCTCACACTCGGGCTGTGTTTCATCCAGGGAGCAGAAGAGTTGCTTTTTTTTTTTTTAATGCTCATTCATCTGAACTGTGTTTTACTCTTTTGCATAAAATCCAAAGTCATGAATTTTGCTGTGAGGAAAGGATCCATCATTTTCGCCAATATACTTCTTTTCCTTAAAAATCAATATGAGGAAATCCCTGAGAGCTTTGCACACAGATGTCTGCAGAAGGGTTATTGCTGCCAAGTTTTTCCAATGTGTCAAATAATCTTTGTATAATTTATAAATGATAACAAAGCAATCAGGCCACATTCATAAAAGCCCAGTGACACATAATTTAGCTGAATCTGAGGATTAGAATTAATTGTCTCGCTTGTTCCAAGTTCTAAATCTTAGTAAATGATTCACTGCATGTCATTACAGCTTAATATTTGCATGAAATCACAGTTTAACTGGCATAATTTAACAGCAATTAAAAAGCTATTAAATTGGCATGAGGGGCCTTGAGTATGAAGTGTGTCTGAGGTTTTTTTCAGTATTTGCAGGCGGACAATCATATACTTTCAGACACTTCTAACATAATTGATAATGTTCTCCCTATTCCTTGAAATGTGAATGTACAATAATTCATGTTTTCTCTTACAACTGAGGATTAAGTCCCTAATCATCAATATAACTACCTTTGCTCTCAAGTACAAAAAAAAAAAAATTTAAAAAAGTGTATTTTATTTACTATATTGATTCTTCTACTGGTGCCATCTACATATCGTACAAAAAAAATCCGATAGAAAATTAAAATTGACAGAACCAGACAAAATTCTCCTGTTGCTCAGATTCACATCAATTCCTGTTCTGGCCTACCAAAGTTGTTGAAGTAGCATAAAAAACCCTGAGCTGTGATGACCCTTTGTCGTAATATCTATAGTTTATGTAAGATTAAATTTAAGCCAGTTTTAGAACATTGGCTCCAGTCCTTCAAGCAATTACACACATGCTTAGTTTTAAGTGCATGAGTATTACCAATTATTTCAAGGGGATTGCTGATCCGCTTAAAGTTATGCACATATGTAAGTGCAATTAAGGCTGATCCTCCATATTGCTAAAACTCCTCATTGGTTTTAACAGTGGGAATTTGTTAAGACCAGTCATTACTTAATTCTCACAGCGTGTTTTCAGAGGAAACATAATTATTCCTGTCTTCTGCACATAAATAATGCGAACTGAAGCTGAAGTAATCTGTGCTAGTTTTAGCTTATTCTGATCTCAGGACTGTTTTCCAGAGTAGCTAGGACCATGAACCTCACAGTAATTTTATGGGAAGTTTTAGAGATTTGTGAATCTGAGACACTCAGGTTTGTTGTAGACGATTTTGGACCACATCACCATCTTCAAGGCTGTACCTTGTCTCTGTTTTCCACACCGTTGGAAAATGATGTATCAATATGATTAGCCTTTATTAACAAGTTGCATTTATAAATACTTACATATTGTAGTATTTCAAATGCTTCAGTATAGGTCACAGTCAAAGACCAGGAAGGAAATACTCAAAATATTCTCTGTGTCCATAAAAAATTGCAAATTACAAATACAATTTTCATCTAACAGGTTCCAGAAATACCGATCTTCAGTACAAATGAGCCACATACCATTCAGCTAAATGATTCCTTGATACACAGAAGAATAACTGGTCTTTACTGTCTGGGGCTTTTTGACTGCTAACTATGAACTCTGCACAGATAGATACATGAATAAATGCTCACACATTCAAAATGTTTTAAACTTCCTTGTCCACTAAAAAAATGCAAAGCCATATAACACCTCCAAATATTTTAATTATCAAGTGCTTGAAATCCAGCAGCTACTTTACTGCTACTTTACTGCTACTAAATACATCATTTACTTTAAGGCAAAAATAATTTTAATGAAAACATAGTCTTGGTGGTTTAAACTTACAAATAAATACCAGAAAGAAAAAAGCAACTCAAATGTTCAACTACGGCTCACAGAAAACCTTAACGTTTATTAGTTCACACACCATACGAACTTTTTTCCCTTTACAGACATTCCAGCTTTTATACCCACATTTATGCTACATAAGTAAACAATTAGCAACTTAAAAATTAAAGGTGTTGGTGAATAGTGCCTTTTTTTCTGCAACTGTTGTTGTCTGTCCTTCATTAAATTTAGTATTCATTCTTGCTGCTATGTGTAGGTACAGCTGTATAGATCTTTACTACTATATAGTTTATTAGTAAAATGTAAGATACAGTAATGTTTTCTGTTAAACTATAGTCCATTTTTGTATTCAGGGTCATCTTCAAGCATTAAGAACTTGAATAAATAGATTTATTTCAGTTGTAGGTGGATATTTCAGAACCACTCATGGGCTTGATTTTCTAAATCACTACATTTTGTTCAACCGAATAAATAGATAAAAGTTTGAAAATTGCATCAGCGTATCAATGCTGTAGTAATTGCAGATCTTAAGGAAAAAAAGAAATAATGGAATTGAATGATTAGAAAAAAGTAGTGTATTTGTAATTTTTATTTTTTTTTTTTTTTTTGCTGATCCTGAGTTATGTCTGAAATGTTAGGGGGAGCTTTGATATTTTGTTTTCCTTCCTAATGTAAAGATCTGACCATCCATCTGACCATCCTTCGGGCACAAGGTCTTGCCCTCGTGAACAAGTTGTAGAACTGGAGTTTACAAGAGTGTTGATCAATGTGTGTGTTTGTTTGTTTAGTTCTTCTCTCAGTGTCCTAAAGTTTTTATAAAGTATATTATGATATTCTAATTATCTGACCCTCTCAGATTTCCTGTGCCGCTCAATTTGCTGGGTAAAATACACTCTGTGTAAGAATTAGGTGATGTCATTTGCAAATGTTTCACATAGCCTTTCAGTCTGCTGAAGAGGCCCTGAAGTAAAGAAAAGCTCATGCAAAGTTTGAACAGTGTCTCCATCAAAACTTTATACTTGAGTCTTGCTGGCAGGTTGTATAAATCTTGAAAAGCTGCGAAGCAAGCTAGAAGTTTTCAAAGTTTTGCTAGCCATTGCTTAAGCAACCCATGTGCACTGTGATTTTATGTTGAGAGCTGAGAATATAATGCTTATCCAACTCATTCAGCTCAAAAAACATGCCAGAGTTCACCAATTGAGTTTACCACAGTCAACTTACACATTCAAAACCTGGAGTATAAGGCTTTGCATTTTGCCAAATCCGTGTTCCTTACAAAATTTTTATGGACGTATTTTGGGACTATATACAAATTGGTTTTGAAACCCATGTGTCTGTAAGTGCTTGGT
The DNA here is from genome assembly GCF_000690535.1 of Cariama cristata. Taxonomy (NCBI): domain Eukaryota; kingdom Metazoa; phylum Chordata; class Aves; order Cariamiformes; family Cariamidae; genus Cariama; species Cariama cristata. Next base: position 27,566 of record NW_009622763.1, read on the forward strand.
TGAAATTTGTGAAGTGGAAAAAGAAGAATATAATAAGAAATGGAGATAAAATTATTTAGACCTCCTTTAACAATTTCTGCCTTCCTTCACACCTTCATTAATTCCTGTCTGAAAAATCATTGAGTGGTAAAGTTCTCCCATCAGAAGGTGAAAGCTGATATATAAAGCCTCAGATGATTTACAAGTGATCCTACACAGTAAGTCAGCGTAACAGCTTATAAGAAATGAAGATAAAATTATTTAGACTTCCTGTAACAATTTCTGCCTTTCCTTCACCCCTTCATTAATTCCTGTCTGAAAAATCATTGAGTGGTAAAGTTCTCCCATCAGAAGGTGAAAGCTGATATATAAAGCCTCAGATGATTTACAAGTGATCCTACACAGTAAGTCAGCGTAACAGCTTAAAATTTGTTGGATATACCTTGACTGTTGGGGCATCCATGGGCAATGGGTCACTTGTGGTTCATCTGATGGTACACAGAGAACTTTACCACCTGCTTGCTAGCTGAGAGCTTTCCTGTACTCTGCCTGCTGCTACTATCTTTGCATCCCTCCCCACAGTCTTCAAGAATTCTTTTTTCTCTCGCTTTGCAGCCGTCCTTTTTAGACCTTTCCCGTGCAAGGTTGATGTCTTCACTGTTATACTGATGCTGATGAGGTGGCAGGTGGGGAAGAAAAAAAAAAACTTGTAACCTGTCTCTTGTGCCTAATAGTCTTGGCCTGTTGCCACCTCACTGTTAATGAACAGCAGCAAAGAAATCCCTGGGGATAAGCAGTGAAGGATAGAAAAAATACCTGGCACTGCAGAACTAATACAAACAATTTTACCTCTTGTAGTTATTCCAAAGCTGTTATTTATTTATTATTCAATTTGACTCTTATAAAACATCAAAGATTGTAAGTATCAGGAAAGCCTACATTACTAGACGTAAAATAAGGAAATAAATTTTGTGATTAAAGCTCTGCCCCAGTATCCCACAAGATCAAGAGAGAGATAGTGCAAATTTGTGTTATCAAGTCTAGGTTTGACATTCCCAAGTCATTTTTATGTTGCCTTAAATTATTTCTGAATTAATTCTAATTTATTTAGATTATTCAGCTTTTTATGAGCTCATCCATTTATTATTCCTGCTTAATTTTCAAGGATTGTAAGTATTTAGATAATGTTTAGTTTTTATGTTGAATTTGTTACTGAAACATAACTCTTTTAGCTTCTATTTGCAAATAATTGCCTTAAGGCTAATATTTTTTTCCCCATGCCTTTTTTTTTTTCCTCCAAAACAGACAACTGTCGCTTAACAGGCTTTCCCCTCCTTTTCTGCAGGGCCACCTTCTGCTCCCAGGAATGTGATTTTTAACATTAACGAAACAGCTCTGATGTTGGAATGGAGCCCCCCGAGTGATACCGGAGGAAGAAAAGATCTCACTTACAGTGTCATCTGTAAGAAATGTGGGTCGGATGCCAGCCAATGTGAGATTTGTGGGGGAGGTATCCGTTTCATCCCTAGGCACACAGGTCTCATCAACTCCTCTGTGACAGTGCTTGACTTTGTGTCGCACGTGAACTACACCTTCGAAATAGAAGCCACAAACGGGGTCTCGGAGCTGAGTTTCTCTCCCAAGCAGTTCACAGCTATCACGGTTACCACAGACCAAGATGGTAAGTCCCAGCACTGCGGGTCTGTTACTGTGCCCCTGTCATCTCTGCGCTTATTAGGGGGATCGTTCTGTTTCTTGGAAGGCTGGGTCAGCAAGTTAAGATGTCTTGCAGATTGTTAAATGTTTTTAAGTGCTTTCCGTGAGGACTTCCAGCTTCTGCTGATGAGGGCAGTAAATGCTTTTGGCAGTTGGCCCTTGACCCCATTATACAAGGCACAAAAACATACCTTCATGTTTAAAATTAAGTGCAAGCTTTAACTACCTGAGACTAAGTGTATCAGTGGTTCGTCAGAGCTGGAGTCTGCCTCTGCTGCTTTTCCAAGTCTTTCCGTACGATTTTGGTTTTGAAAAAGTAAAACACCACAGGTCATCCATTACAGTTTCACAATTCAAAGCTGAAATGAAAGTGAACTCACTTCTTTTAGTATCCGTGTTTCGTAGTACCAACACAGCATCCTTCAGTCTAAGATATTTCAACATCTGTATGAGCCGTTTCCTTAGGTGAGGTATCCTAATAGATTTTTTAGTTCTTTCAATTGTCCACTTTGCATTATTGTTTTTGAGCTTTTTCTTCCCCCCATTTCAGTTCAAAGTAATGTCCAAGGTCAACTTTTATGAGAAACATGGGAAACTAAGAGAGCGCTCTATATTTTGGTTTATTTCTGCAACTTTTTCCTCTTCCATCTTTAGAAATACTTACTATGCCAGGAAACAGCATCATAGGTTACCAACAAAGCAATCTATACAGCAGTGTTATCTTCTGGCTTGTGTTACTGTAGATGAGAAGGTTATTTCAAAATTATCCCTTGCTGACATTTGTTCCAGAAATGTTTTTCGCCTACTGTGCAGTGACATTGCAACTGTAGCTGAAGTGTTTAATGTAGAACAGGACCCGAACTGGCAAAACTACTGTTTTGAGTAGAAGACCTTTGATAATATGAAAGTGTTTAGTAAAAGTGCGAACGTTCAGGAGGATACTGTTGTGTTCCAGTCGTAGGAAGGCCCTGGGTTGTTTCGCTGATCAGCCTAGCAAAAATCTGCTTACCTGTGTATCTGGGACAAGTAGTTTTGTTGATGAGCAAGTAATGACTTGTTTGCCTTTGGGCATACAAAAATTAGCAGCTTGCTGTGAAGATGATAATGACAATGATGGTAATACTAATAATATTCATGAAAATGGATTAGAAAAAGGACAAGAACTACTCACTCACCATTCATGTGATGATGGCAACAGAAGAGCTAATTATGTAAGATGCATAATGATATATACCGTGCACTGAGAGTTGCCTTAAGCTCTTAGGCTATGTATCATGTTGTGAACCTGTATCTCTCTTTTCCTTTCTCATTAAAGGGAAAAAAAAAAAAAAAAGGGTGGTGCCAGAAGCTACCCCTATGTGTACTTATTTTTAGACATTTTGTTACATGCAAGGCACCAAGCATGCACAGGTGGAGGTCACCAGAGATACGGTTTGTTTTTAAACTGGCTAACAGCTGTGTGACTGCAGCTTGTGATGTGTATTTAAGTGGTGGGCTTTTAAAAAATAATATGTCTTTTGCTGTTGTCTGTTCCTGGTTTAAGAATATAGATTTTCACTGCAGTTTACTCAAAACAGGGAAAAGACCAATGTTTTGATAATTTGTGACACACTGACAGTACACTCTAGAGTGTAGACTGCTTACATTCCCTGTAATAATTCTTACATTACTGAAAATGCTGTTGGAAGGGCTTCAGAGAATTTAAGACCAGATTTCCAGAATAACTGTCAGTTTATTTGGATATAAAAAGACAGCTTTGCAGGAGAAAGCATTGTAATAAATGAAATGGAGGCACCTATAAAGTGTAGTTATAAAGATAAAACCGTTTTTGTAGGCTTACAAACTGCATAGTTGTATAAAATCATAAGTAACTCTATTTAGAATTAAAAGAGAGAAAGATAACGTCATATCAAATATGGAAGAAAATTGATGGAGTTGTTCGTTGATGGAAATTATTAAGAGGACAATAAACATTTTTTGTGAGTTACTTTTAGTCATAAATAAGAAGTGATGCAGAGAAAGCTAGGGTATCTAATGTCAGAAAAGGATGCCATAGAACTAAAGCTTCAGAACTTTCCAGAGATTTTATGAAAGTTTATAAATCACATTGAAGTTCCCAGATTAAATGATTAGTGACCTTTTTTGGTTTTATTGTTAGCCAGCTACTGGTAAACAATTTATAGTTTTGCTTTTGCCGTGTTTGCCAAAACTTCTAAATAGTCACCTTTATATTGCATTTCTTTTTCTGTCTATACCACTGAACAGTAAACTCACTGCTCAAATCTTTCCTTATAACCTTAAGGATACTGAAATGGACAATACTTAGTGCATGGTGTTGCAAGTTTGTGCACATGTTTATATAAAACAAAGATCCAAGATTACACACATGACATGACAACAAATGAAAAATATCTTAACGTGTACAAGGACTGCATTACCACAAGTCCAAACATAGTGGTTTAAAATGAGTTTTCTCTTTTGATGTGTTTCTAATATGAAAGATCTAGACCTATAATAACTTATACCTACACAATGTATTTATCCCATGTTGATACTACTTTTTTATATGTAATCTTTTCATACATACTGTTTTAATGTTTTTGGTATACACATTGCATGGTGCTAGGCCTCGCTATAAATATATAAATTGTTTTCTTCAATTGTGATATTTTTGTTAAGAATATAGAACAATATCTTCAGCTGTTCTAAGTCCAGACCATTCTGTTAGCTACAATAATTTACAGTAGCAGAGGAGCTAGCAGTTGATTTTCATTGGGCGTATTGAATTTACTTCCCTCTAGTGGCCCTTTCTTCTTGGTGGTTTGTGTGAAATTAAGAGATTCTTCTTTAAATGTGCAAAATTATTAGCTTGTTCTTCAGGGTTTTTTCTCTCTTTTTGGAGGAGATATTGCTGTTGGCTTTTTGCTGAGTAAAGTAATGCAATGAAGAGTACTGTGGGCATCCACAGAAACTGAAAAATTGTGTTCTGCCACAGTTAGTGAGTAGAGTAGTCTGAGCGCGTCAAAGAGGGAGAATATTTGCTGACCGAAGTGAACTAATTCAGAAGTGATTAAGGCTCATCTTTATGCACAGAGCTTTACCACAACTAATGTTAAAATCTTAACTGCCTCCTCATGCAATTACCAGCACCAACAAGATTAAGTACACTGCTCAGCTCTAACAATGACAAGAAGCAGACTAAAGGAAAGTAACACTTTGATAAGGCTTTGTGAACTGCATCCCACAAGCCTCCCTGTGATTTGATGACTAAAGCATTACCAGACCTGATCAAATACTGAAAAAAAATTACTAACATTAACGTCAGTCATATAAAATGAACTTGGTAGTATTCATGACTTTTTTAGTTATTAATTTTGTACAAGTATTCATAAATTCAATAGCCATGGCTTTGGTTTTTCCCCCCAGGCTTCATATGGAAACAAAGTTTCTGTGGTCACGTTGTCCGTCAGGCACTATAAAGATCTGTGAACCCATCAGTCAACATGAGTCCGATAACAGAGAAAAAGATTTCACAGCTATTGTGTTCTCTCAACAGAAGTGTGAAAAATGACTGCTTAGAGTCACCAAGCTGTTGGTTGGGTCTGCAAGTTGAAAAGCAAGGTTCAGCTACGTAAGGTTTGCTTACTGGACTACACAAGCCGGCTGACTGACCACTTAACCTGTCTGTTGGCTAGTCAGGGAAGAAAAAATATATATAGTTCCTGTAGGATCACAGCATGTGTTGTGTCTTGTCCAGCAAATGTGGCAAACAGGGATGGGGTAGGGATGTGTTAGGAAGCATAGATGTTGCAGATGGAGAGATGAGGAGAGTGAGCTATACGCTACTCTGGCGTAGCTTTGTTTCAAAATGTTTTGAGATATCAAAATAATCCCTACTTTAAATTTACATCAATGGACAGATAAACACAGCAGATTCTGCTCAGAAAAGCACTTAAGCAGAGTCCCTGTTCAAGGAAGAACGTTAGCACATTGTTAAGTGCTTTCCCAAATCACTGCTAAAGTAATTTGTAAACAACCGAAAGGAAACCTGTTTTTCCAAAAAAGCTTCATCAAAAAATGGTTAACAATGCTGTTGTTCAGAAAAGTGCCTGGATGCCTTTCTTTATGGGAGTGAGAAAGTTTTATACAGCAGTAAATATGCTGAGTATAAAGTAATTGTACTCAATCAACTTTAAATCATTGTGTGAAGAAGCAAAGAATTATGTGCTGAATTGTAATTTATGTTTCTCTTATGACTTATGGAAGGAAGAGACACTTCACTATATAACTTTCTTGGCATGCCTTGGAGTCTGCATTGCCTAAAGAAAATTCAGAAGTACTTGAGGTTTTTCATGCATAATTAAAGTAGTAAATAATGAATAATTAAGCAAAACAGAACTTAAAACAATAGTTCCTGTTTCCAAGTAGTAGTCCACATACACATTCATTCAGTGGCTGTTTGTATGTTCTATTACTTGAGAGCAGAGGGGATTTTAACATTACACTATGCGTGTAATGGGAGTAGAGTCATGAGAGATACCCTAGGAATACGTGATTTTACAGATAGTAACCTGCTCCGTTTCAGTCCACCATTTCAACTGTATCACTGAGGAGCGGCGCTCCATAGCTATAGTGTTTCTCTGACTGAGTAGTTTGCAGTCTGCATCTTCACCGCATCATGTCCCTGCTGCGGGACTCCATGCCGGCAGCCCCCAGCTCACCATTCACCTGCAAGTCCCACAGCAATGACCTCCCCTAAAATCACAGTCCAGCCGTGGGACACTTTGTGTGGGGTCCTTCCGCATGTCTCTCCTGCCTTGGTGGAAAATTTACAAAAGCGAAATACTCCTTTTGCCATTGCATCCCGGAAATCTCATTTTCTCCCTCTTCAGTTCTGCAGTTTGTGAGTGACTTTGATCTCCGTGACATCAAAGACTTGCTACCAGTGGACAAAGTTGGAGGCATGAGAGACTTCATTCTGTCTGGGCACGCACCCTATCACTATGTTAAAGACCTGTCTAGTTTTGCTGTGTTTGTCTAATGTTGGCAGCCTGTGCCTCGCTGAGGTTTTCCAGCAGACTCTGAAACTGCAGATCTGGCAGGATTCCTTTGTCTAAAACATTTTATGTGAGCCCTTGGCAGGTATATCCTAAGTGATAAGGTGTTTCCTAGTCTGATGGTAAAAATCTCGCCGGTGTCTGAAAGGGATTGCCTTTCATCTGATTTGTTTTTCCAAATACATTACAACCAATTCATCGTTCCTACTACAGGTAGCTCCTCAGACGTATTTGTAGCCCAGTGTGGATGGTCTGTAGCAACAGCAACCTCTTACCGCTCTCGTAGAGCTGTGGGAACTGAGGAAGGGCTGGAAGGCTTTCAGTGTCTCTTCCAAGAATAAGCATGACCATATCACTATGAATTAACGGCATACAGCATTATAATAACAATGCCGATGCTGTAAGTTGTTAAGAGCCTCATCTGACTGTCAGAAAAGCGTCTCGGTGGCACTGCCAAGATGGTTTATCAGGATCCTTCTGGCTGATGCCAGTAGAGTTTCAGGATACTCATTGGCATGACAGGGGAGTTCTCTGTTCACTCATCTTAAGTTGCTTCCCTTAGTAGCATCTGATTTTCACCCTAATCAAAAGTCAACTTTCCTTTTTTTTTCCCCGAGGTCTCAATTCTCTACAGATGTGATTGTCCTTTGTAACTTTAAAGCCAAAAAAGCTTATATTTTCATAATGACATGATGAAGCCCTTTGAACCATCTTCAACTGTTTACGGTAGTGGTTTATAAATCCAAAGGAACAGCTATTTCTAATCACTGATTGTTGAAATGGAATAGCAGACGCATAAAAGCTCTTATGAAACAGTGACAAAACAACCTCCATCAGACATTGCCAGAGCTCAAGCCACGTGAAAGAAAGATCATGAAATTTTCATAGATGACAATAAAGGAGAAATTTATGGCATTTGTTTCCTTGACACCTACAGCTGTGTTGACAGTTCTACCAGACCCTGTACTGTCATGGGAGCAGTGCAGAACCACGCTGCTGGTGCTATTTATATGAAAAAAGCTGAAAAGAAATAGCAACTCATCGGTTGCTGGCTAGGGAGAGCCTGTAAATGTCCTTACTGCATGTGATGTGAAGACAGTAAGAGGGATTACTAACAGAAAAACAAAGTTTGAGATGTGTCCTCCCTGTTTTAAGTCACTTCTGAATGATACATTTAAACAATACGTTTTAAAAAGGTATTTGGCATTATGCAATGAATATTCAGGCCAGTCTGTTAAACTATATGAACGTATATGCATATTTATGTCAGTGTGTATAGAAATGATGCATTTACATTTGGAAAGAAAAGCCACAAGGCAAAAATGCTCAATCTCAATTCTCAGACTTGTTCAACTAACATTCTCTTGAGCACTCTTCAGGTCTGCCAAAATTGAAAGTTTTGAGGCAAAGCCTTTGTGCAGCACAGTCATTACCCACAGATTTTCATCTGCTGCTCACCTCTGTACATTTAGACTACTTTTTGCTGATGTTTCTTTACACGTTTGCCTGATTACTACACAGTAATCATAGGTGAAAAATGGCTTTTAAAACAATCCTGATTTATATTCTGAAGATTTTTTTTAAATACTTATAAATTTGCTTTAACAAATAAGTTCTTTTTCTGCTGGCAGATGTGGATGTTCAACCATTTATATTATTAATGCAGCAAAAGTCAACCTGATTCCATTTACTTTCATTTCTCGTGCACCAGTATTATCCATTAAGCTAGTGAGACTATGCATAGCTTTAAGATATGTTTCTCTAAGTTACGCAGCATGGGGAGAACAAAATTAAATTCTAGTTTGAAGGAGGAAGGGAAA
>NW_009622763.1:36168-41541 GCF_000690535.1 Cariama cristata
AAAGAGGTTAATCGATACTGTGAAGTATTTTTCCCATAATATACTTACCAGTGTGGTCTTTCAGCTTTTATAATAGTTTCTTTCATTGCATAGCACACTATTATTTATAACCATTGGCAATTTGTCTGTGACATGCATTTTCAGCAAGTTTCTGATTTAAGTTGTAGTCATTAAAATACCACGTCCAAGTGCTGCAGCAATTGTATATTTGATAATAATAGTTTATTTCCATTTGTAAAAGGGACATTTGTGGAGAAAAGTGGAAAATAATCTTTACAAATAAATTAGTAGGCATACAGCACTGGGATAAGAAATATGCCTTTGTTTTGTTTGTCCCTGTTGTAGTCAGTAGCTGCGAAGGGCATTTGGCACATGATTAAACCCCCTAAGAATAAGGTGTTTATTCAGCGACTTTGGTGATTTTAAACAAGAGTGTCAAATAAGCTTATTGGTGCTATCTGCGCGCCACTCGGCCGAGAACCGTGTTAGGGTAATCAAGCACATTTCAGTTAGCTGGAACCTCTCACAATGAATGATACAGAGTTAGAAGAATCGTTATTGAGTATTGTAGTCAGAGTGGGGTACAAGATATTTCAGATATAAACTGGTGACTTAAGGAATTAGAAACCTCTGCCACAAATACTAATAGAATGACTTATGACATTCTTCAGAGTTACAGTAGGAACCTCCTGTTTTCAAAGTTTACCTAAACATTTCTGAAAGCTATTTCATTTAAAAAAAATAAACCGAACAAAAAAACCACCACAACTCCGGTGTTCCCGGTACGTGACGAGTGAAATGAAGACTTCTGTTGCATTCTTGGCAAGAGGAGTGATTTTGGTCAAGGGTAGTAAAGGAAGACATTAATCACGGCTAGTCAATCTGAAACAAATTGTGTTTGTAGATGTCATGACTTTTGCGCAAACCTTTAGGGAGCGTGTTCAAAATGAAGGACATGGTAAATTACAAACCAATTCTGTTGATGTTTGCTATGGGGTCTTTAAAGCAATTATGTTGGTAGCAGGTTGCTCCGATTCATTTGCTTCTTAAAATGTAGTTTCTTCATTGCACTCAACAACCCTTGTCCTTCCACTTCTGTGACTCTTCCATATGCATTTGCCTTAGGCTCACGGTTTGGAAATAGTTTTCATTTATATACAATAATGGCATTAAGTTGTGCACATTGGAATAAGGTTGAGAGCAGACTCAAAATTACATAGTTTCCTAAGCTTCAGAAGTCTATTTATTTTACAGTTCTGTTAGCTTCAAGGTAGTATTTTTAATAACATACTTTTACCTTTTTCTTCCTGGACTAACAATGAGACATCTGTTTACTATCTTCATATCTGTGTTACGTATTTAAATGTTCTGCCGCTGTGGTAAAATTTATACTGGGTCTCCAATGAACAAATAATAAAGATTGCTGCTCTGAAAAGATTATACTAGCCAGGATATGCACACTTAATATTTAGTTTAGAAATACATGTTGCCTTTAACAACCCCTGTCATAAGTGAGCCTTCATATTCTAGTCTGAATCCTAATCTGACAGAGATGAGGCAGGGGGTGACAACCAACGTCAGGGTTGGCCGGTGTATTGGTTGGTCAGGAGCAAAAGAAGGAAAAAAAAGACACTCTTAATCTGCGAAATCTTATTTCCATCTAGCATGCAATCTCTGGTTTCCACTGAGAAGTGATTTTTGCATATTAAATATGCGTATTTTCCTTTATTTACCCTCTTTCAAGACTGCCCTTTAAACTTTCACTTAGGCGGGAATATTATTAGATATTCAAGACATGGCTACAGATTCTAAAGTGGACTTTTTCAGTAAAACCATTTTAAATCAGTTTCATTCTTTGTTGACCCTCTGGAGTGAGTGCAATTAATTCTGTGAAGGACTGACTATTCAGAGTATTTTGTCTCGGTTGTTTTCCCTTGCTAAGGTGATGTTGAAGCTAGCAAACACTGCATCAGATAAAAGTACTTGATTTTGCTGTGTACCTGTAGAGTCATGATAGCCAACAGGAGAAGGAAGGTGATACACAGAACCATTCCCAAGGAAAACATGAGTGAAAGTAAGAGGCATGTGAATAAAAGAATTTATACTGAAAAAACAAACTTAAAAATTATTAAATTTAATATTTTTAAAAAAAAACCCCATGTATTCAGCAAATTAGACAATTTGATCACCATATTTCTTTCTTGGAGTAACAATGTCATCTTGTCCACTAAACTACTCAGTATTTGAAAACTGAAATTTTGAAACAAACATTTACAAGAAACCTCTGATTGCAAAATCAGATCAGATGTCCCAAAGCTGTTTCACTGGAAGACAGTTACAGATGTCCCTTGATGAAAAGCAAGGAAGGCCTGGCTCAGCTAATGTTTCCTGAACACTCCTGTTGTCTCCTCTGCTCTTGCTTAGTTCTTTTGCCTTCATCCACAGTACTTGCTTAACTAGTCACAACTTTTCTGCTGAAGTTAATGGCAAACCCGATAAATTGCTGCAGTGTTAATTAAATCTCATTCTTCATTCAATTAATCTACATTTGCAAGAATTTTCTTTGTGCTTATTCTGTCTGAATAGAGTAATATTTTTAAACTTGTGTTTTCCATATCATTTTAAATAATACATGCAGCAGCTTCTAAATCATGTGCTTGATCTATAATTGTATTGAAGTGTTAAGAGATTAATGTGCATTGTCTAAGTGACTTATAAATTCTAACTTGTTATGCATTGCAAACAGCTGATGTATGATCCCGTAAGTTACTGACAAGTTGTTCAGCTGGTTTCCAATACTGTATTTTACAGTTTAGAAATAAATGATCATTTTATTATATTAACTCAAATCTGGAAAACAAATTGTCTGATTCCAATGACTGGTTCACATATACGTAATATTAAACTCTAAGCTCCGTTTTTCAAAATTAGATTGTTCTCCTAAAATTATCTAACAATTCTTTTTGTCCTGTAAATGAAGATCAATGAGGACTAAAAAAATATTTTTTTTACAGGATAGGGTAATAGAGTAATGGGATTCAGGAAATTCAGTCTATAGTTCAAGGATGATGGGCTACGGTCTGTCAATAATAGAGAAGATAGGAGTCTGCCTTCTTCCCTCAACTCATACATTTTTCTGTCAAGCTAGAAATGTCATTTACTAATTAGGCATGAGGTGAATTTTTGATATCTCATTGCCATATATTCATAGATATGGTTTATTTTAATAAAGGAGAAGTATTTTAACTGATATTTAGCATCCCTCTATGCCAATTTACAGAAAGTATTGGTTTCAGTTTATAAATAATGCAACTCTGAGTAAAATATGAAATCTTTGGAGAGAGGAAATAGAGAAAATTCACATTTTTTTAATGTGGTGTTAAATACTATTTATCTTAAAAAATTCTTGCTTGTATTTGGAAGTGAATTTTTTATGGTCAAAGCAGCAAGTTGACAGCATGGAAGATTAAAGTCTGTACCATTCGGAGAACATGTGTGACTACAGAGCTGTATTAACTTAGTTCCCTGGTGTATATTATTTTGGTGCTGGGAGATTATCTTTATGTGAAGGGCATAGTTTTATCTGCGTTTATCTCCCTGACCTTTTCCTGCAACAGTCAGGTTCAGTGGTGCCAGTTTCAATGGTAACTTTTGTTACATGCAACATACTGTGATAGAGAAAAAGTGATTTAATCTCAGGTGAACAAAGGGATTTTTGCGAGATCTTTGAAGCTGAATTTCATAGTTTCTCCTGTTGCAACCTGTAGGAGCTGATGGAAAAGGAATTTATATCCTAACACCATGACCCTTGGCCCGTACAGCTTCTGTGTCCCATAGAGCCACCTGCACCAAACACCCTACGAAGACCTGAATGTGATACTGTGATGTTTTTACATCACATTCCAAAGTATGTATCATAGAATCGTAGAATCATTATGGTTGGAAGAGACCTCAAAGATCATCAAGTCCAACCGTATACCCAATGCCACCATGCCTGCTAAACCCACCAAACAATGTCTTGAAGCGCCACATCTAAACGTTTTTTGAACACCTCCAGGGACGATGACTCCACCACCTCCCTGGGGAGCCCGTTCCAATGCCGAACGACTCTGACAGTGAAGAAGTTCTTTCTAATGTCCAACCTTATCAGTGCAGTTCTGGGCAGGTTCAGGGACATATTGCAGGGTATCTTTATCTGTTTTCCAAGTTACCTGACATCACATTTGCTTCATTATCTTCCCTGTTAAAATTTTTGCTTTTGTGTTATAATCATTAATCTGTGACACAACTAGTTTCTAAAGATGGCCTGACATTTCTAGATGTTAGCCACCATACCAGGTGGTGAACAATTCCAAAAGGCAGGCTGCTACAGGAAAAATCAGTTCAGGTCTTGTTTTTCCATATTCATATATACAGTAGCATTCCAGATGAAGTTTCTAGATAACCTTTACACTCTCATTAACATAATAAATCTAAGCTCTTTTAAGCAGCAGTGTGAATAAAATATGCTTCATTTTTCCGTTTTTAAGATCATGGTTATAAAATTAAAGACATTAAAAATGTGGCTTTCTCATGCAGTTTTAGGGAGAATAAGACTAACATCTTCAAAAATAGTTCGAGTGGGTGGAAGATGTGTCAGTTTTTACGAGCAAGTCACTATTATTCAGTCTCAGTTGATGGAAGATTAAAATTAATTAAAATTCAATGTGGAATTTCTTCTATAATTAAATATAATTTAAAGGATAAAAAATACATAATATTTCCTATGTATAGTTTTATTTCTATATGCATCTATAGAGCATAAAGACTCCTTCAGTATATGTATAGAGAATGTGAAAATAATGATTTGCCATTGATTCATTACTCTAATACTAAATTCCTGTTAATACGTTAGTGTCTTTCTGTTTGCCATAAGAAAATATCATTTTACTTTCTTGAAGTGTTTTAATGATTTTGTAATATTTTCATATTTACCAGATTGAGACATGAGCTACATTTCTGTCTAACACTAAAATTGCATTTTCATTGAAAGTATCCAACACTTCCAAAAAAGTTCATAGATGAGATGCACTCCATTCCTTACTCTCTATTTTTCTTTGTATTTAAACTGTCTGCCCACCTTTCTGTTTAAGTTTTTGCAGCGACAGGTAAATATTTTAAGTACCTAATATATGTACAATCTGTTTCCTGGGTGGAGTATTGTGAATTAAGTAGTGCTACGACAAACATTTAAAAGCTGTAGAAAATAAAGACCTCAGCCACAAGAAATGGAGTACCTCTTACACAGTTACCGATATACACTGTGGATGCTCCACTGAGCAAGAGAGTACATACAGAGAGTAAGGGGAGTGTGTGCATGGGTTTAGCCGGGGT
>NW_009622763.1:41572-48730 GCF_000690535.1 Cariama cristata
TTCCAGGGAATTTGGGTCTCATTAAGCGTCTCGGTGGAAGAAAAGCATGGAGAGCTGCAGGTCACTAAGCACCTTTGAAAATACTGCCTTGTCACTGAGATGCTTAATGGAAACTGGCTTGTTTTACAAACCGGGCCGTTAGTCCTTTCTTAATCAATAAAATTTACTGGAAGCATAACATTTCTTTCAGAAGGATGTGGGGTCACATATTATCTCGTACACTGATAGGAGTGTGGAGTATGTGAAAGCAAATGATTTAAGCAATGTGGTGTGCGAGTACTTCTAATCTCTTGATATAAGGTGAGACACCCTGTGGGCTTTACACTCTTAACCTTATTACTAGGTGGCCAGTGTTTTGAACAAATATATTTGTTTCTTAAAGCATTAAAAAAATCAGCTTATCTATTTTGGGTTTTTTGCTTTTTTGTTCTTTTTCTATGTAGAAAATCCTGCTTCTCTATTAAGTTTGTTTAGATACCTTTACAATAATTAAAGATAAAAAGGTTCAATAACAGTAAATGTTATTACAGTATACTGTTTGGACTTTAAAGCATGAAAAGATTCAATTATTCTGTGTTAAAGCAGTATGAGATAGTCCTTGTAAGAATTGCAATATTTGCAACAGGGAAACAAGAATAGCCTGGATTTGTTGGCAGTAATACAAATACTCTAGATTTTAATAAAAGAGAGTGTTTTACTTTTGATGACTTTCAAAGCCATTTTTATGCAAAATAATGTATTAATTTCTTTAAGAAATTATTTTTGTTTGGCTATGAAACATCAAATACCAAATTCATACACCCAAGTTGCTGCCGAAATCTTCATTAAAAAAAACTAAGGTTATATATTAAATCACTGGAAAGTTTTTCAAGAAACCCTAATTCAGAATCATGTTTTATGTTTTACTATACGGTTTACCAGCCTACACATTTCTGGTCAAGCCTCCATGATAACAGGTCAATGTTATTGCTCGTCATCCTCATCTGTCAGTATGTGCGTTGTTCCTTTATGCCTTGTTTAGCCCAGTTTCTCAAAACCTAGCCTTCATGTGCCATATACTCTGTTGTAGGTTTTCTGCTGCATTCAGATGCCGTTCTGTTTGATTGCTTTTACACACGTGGCAAACATTAAATCAGTGATCCTTGAAGGCAAGTAGATAGAATTACTCACATTTTAGAAGATAAGGAGTAAGTCTACGCGGGTAAAACCATGTAGGGCATAAGCACCCAAGGTGAGCCCATCGGGCTGCCCTGGGACACAGATACCCTACTTTTCAGACTTGGGAGAATTTCCGAGCTTTCTGTAGATTTCACTGGCAGTTAAGCGTGACTCATCATTTGTACACAAAAAGTGAGGAGAAAAATGTTGACTACTAAGCCTAGTAATTTAATTGGTTTATTTTGAAAATTCGTAATATCTTTTTACCGGGAAAAACATTTATGATCAATCCTGTAATTTGTACTGCTTTGCTTCATTTTTTCTTGCAGTGTATTTCTTGTATGGGAAACTTGGTTACCAAGTGCAGTGTGCTGCTTTTGGCTACTTTACTGAGTGATAAATTGGGAAGGTAAGCAGCTCAGAGTAGCAGAGTAGGGGTTGATAATCCTGTAAATTCAAGGAGCTACAGTGAGTCTAATGAAAGAGAGAATTGCCCTCAAATCATTTTTGGCTATTTCACAGCTAAAATGTGGGAAAAGCTTCAGTGTTTGGATGACACTAATGATGTCAAACCAAAAATTATTCATTCACCAAAAGATTATTACAGATTAAAAAAATTGTAGCAGTCTCTTTCTGGATGGAAAACTGTAGTTGAGGAAAGGCTGGTTAGGAAAAAAAAAACAACCAACCAACCACATTCCCCCAAAATATCCAAATGAAGCCTTTTTTAACATTTTTAATTTGCTTCATAGTTTCCATAGAACTAGAATGGGAGATTGTTTCTTATTCTGTGATATAGAGTAGTATGGAATACGTGGACTTCTGTTTCCTTCCATCTTGAGTTTTCTGACATGGGTAGGTGGTTGGGTTTATGCCAGCATTATACACAGACATATGTGGAAGGCTCTTTGCAGTCTTTATTTCTTTAAAAAATATTTATTTTTGTAAATATGTTAGCAAATAATAATAGCATGAAAATATGTACCTATCTATTTAACTTTTTTAAGGGATATAAAAGAATTCCAGTTCAAATTAACTGCTAATTATGAGATATTGGACCAAATAATCCATATTATTCACCTTCAGAGCAGTTTAGAAACCTGACATTCATTTTCACAACAGTAAATTTAATGAAGTATGTTCTTCTGTTTACTAATTTCTCTTAAGCTTTTGCTGTTAACGCCCAACAGTGAAATAATCCATACTATCAACTGTCTTAAAATATACACTGGCAGCAACCAAACAGTCCAGGGACTGCCATTTGGGTGCTTCTTTAGGTTGATACACTCACCTTTCCTTGCTTTGCAATATTTCCTGAGAACATAACATCGATAGTCCACTTCTGTCCACTGAGTAGTAGCCTACTGCTGCAATAAAAAGTTATTCTGAGTATTTAAGTGGGAAAAGAACTGTTTGAAACATTGAATTCTTTCTGTCAGGCAGCTGGGGTTTAACTGGAGCACACTCAGTTTTAAAACAGGTTTTCATTGATCTGAGTGGTTGAATTCTTAACTGTAGTTTATTTTCCCTTTGATTTTGAAATCCATAAATGCCAGTCATAGCTTTAAGAACGAAAATCATTGGCGTGGGAGTTTAAATTAAAAGTGATAAATTGAGACTGCGAGTGACCACTACCTCAGCCAAACACAAATGCCATGACTGTAGCTCTAAACATTGCTTGCTTGCTTCATTTTAATTTAAGTGTGACAAATTAGGCAGGAAGTTAATTGCTAGCTTGGAATAAAAACGACGATGCTGATTGGAAAAGGCATCATAAACCAATTTTTTTACTTTGCAGCAATCCCATCTGACATACCAAAAAATAAAGAAACACTAATAAAAATTAGGCTGATTGAAAACGTGGGCATTTGGTGTGGGTGCATATATCTGTGGCAATAGCTGGGTGTACGTGAAGGTGACTTTCCTTTGAGAGCACATTTGCCAGCTTAAAAATGAAAGAGCAAATTGAAAGATGCATGGGACATTCTTGTACCTAGGTTGTAGGTTATTGGGGGTTCGGTACATCTATCTCTATCACTACTGACTAGATATTAGAGTTGCTGTCAACTGTTTTAGTGGCAGCAAGTGCTAGGATGAACAATTACTCTTTAAGAGAGTGACCTTAAAGACCAAGCGGAGCTGTAAATCTTGTATCTCCTTAACTAGTCTCTCATTTATTTTACTTTATGCCCGCTATGCGGAGATATAAAAGCGGACACAACAATATTCAGGAATTCACTGGACAACGGTTTCCCTGTTTTAAAGTTTCAGATTTAATACTGGTTTCAGTATCAATGGGACTATTTCACAACTAATCAGTTATTTGTTCTTTCTAGCAACACATTAATTACTCATTAGTAGTATGAAACGGCCCTTGGAAGTATATAAATTGGTGAAATACTTATCCGTTTGCCTCAGGTGAAAAAAAGTATTTAAAAAAAAACTACAAAAGACAAAGTCAATGCAAATGAGTCTTTACCTCCTAAACGAAAGACATAAGTGTTTGAGGTTGAACATTTGATATGAATTACTATAGAGCGCTCAGTGCAAGGGTGAAAGTATCAGTATGAGTACTAAACTGAGCTCTTCGTTTCCCTTGTTATTACCAAGCAGCTTGCTTGGCACTCCCTTGTCTTCCCTTCTGGTCTCATGCTTGATTTCTTTTCCCGCTGCAAAGTTGACGGCATCATTTGTGAGTGGTGTTCTGCCTGGGAGTGACTGGTAATACATGCATTTGTACGTACATACATCATCAGTTGTCACGGGAAGATTGCCACGTTACTTATTCCTAGAGGGCATAGCCTTGAAGTTAAATATTGCTTTAGCCCATCAGTGAGTGACATGAATGCAGAGCATACTTTCAGTATCTTCTGCAGTTTTAAGTCTCGTACCAGTTTGCTGATCATGAAGTGAAATGGTTGCTGTATATTCTGAATCTGTTGGTGTGCAAGCCCTGTTTATTCTGGAGAGAGCTGTACGGTTTTAATCAAAATTTGTTACTGTGCTACATCATTTTGCTTATATAGTGAATGGTCTTGCAGCATTGCTACCAGACACATTTTCAAAACTTTAAGATTCAATCATAAACATTTGTTCAAGTTACAGTTTTTGTTGTAGAGCCTCAGACCCAGAGTTAAATTTTAGTGAACTGTAAAACAATTGTATTAGTCTGGTATCATGACCAGAGGGAGGTCTTACTCATTCGGAAACCTTTTCTTGCACAACTAAAACTTGCCTGGCAGAGCAAATGTTGTAAGGTACTAGGTGGTAAAGACAGAACAACTGATGTGCAGGAATGAATTGAGTGCTGAAAGAAAAAACAGCAAAGCCCTGTGTACGGGTTGTATGGAAAGCTATAACTTCTGACTGGGTTTTGTAAGGACAGCTTTCGGCTCTGTTTAAACTCTGGTGTCTTGTAATGCCTGCCTACATCTTGTAGGTACTCTCCGAACCCTAATGTTAGGGCTGGGACAAGGAACTTTCAGACCTTGAAAGGCAGAGTTTGCGATCTTCGTGCAGTTCACTGAAGCTCACGTAACTGTGCGTGAGCTCAGTAGAAAAACGTGCAAATACTAGTGCATGTTTGTGTTCTCGTTCGTCTGGCAACTATTTGAAATTTTTAATGTTAAGACTGAAGATAGACCAGTTACTTTATCACTAATGTCATAAAAGATTTGATGTTTGTTACAACCTTTCTATTTAGAAGACACCTGGATGGATTGTTCGCATGATCTCAAATTCAGTAGTCCACCATTTGCAGCATTTAAAATCACCGTTTTGAAATATAATTTAATAGAATTATTAAAGTTGTATAACTACACTGACTCAGATAAAATCTGCTAAATCTTTTTTATTATTATTTTTCAGGCGATTCTGCTATAATTATGGTCAAAATATGCTTAATAGCTCATTATGTCTTTTGGGAACAGTGGAGACTCTATGTACTCCTTTGGTGGTAGCATCTATTGGCTACGGGCAGATTCCTGCCTGGAGATTTACAGTTACCTGAAAAAGAGTCTAGTCCGGTTAGTGCTTGTTGAATGAGTAGAAAATATTGCATTCAACATTAGAAACTGTTTTACAAGCTGACTCAAGTGAGCTGGCTAAGTACAACCTGTCAGTCCCTTGACAGTGTAGGGAGTTGGAGGTCCCAGGTTTGATCTGCAGAGGCGTCGCTGATGCAGTGCCTTAACATATGCAGGAGTTTGGCAATGTAAAACCTCCTATCATGCGCTTCTCTCAGCTGGCAATTAATTTATTTCAATCCTGCAAACGTTAGAGAATGTGAAAAGGGCGGTTTGTAGTCAGTATATCTCGCAGTTCAAAAGTAAGTCTTTAATTGTTGTCTAAATGAATTACTTTCAGGCATTTAAATGCTGCTCATGTTGCTTCTCTTGATATGCCTGAGTAGCTCTATATGAACCATTATATTTTGGAGGAAATGTGTTTAGGAATAGATTCTCCTTACATACTCTGAAGCTATCATAGATTCTGCTGTGGCTTTTTCAGTGAAGGTCTGTGTGTAACAGTTTACCGGCATGCTTTTTAGCAAAGAGCTTTGACTACTCTGCATTCATTTAGAAGTGAGGCATCAGCTAGGTGTCACATCTTTTTAAAGATTTAACACTGATATCAAAATCGCAGTATTTTCTTTTTTTGCTGGTAACTGAACTCTCATCTCAGTTATAAAAAACATGATGCTGCTTAGTAAAATCGGTTCCACTTAATTTATCGCTGGAAATTTTAATTATCCTTGTACTGTCCCTTCAAAAGTACAGGCCTTTAATTTGAATTTCATTAATTTAATAAGTTCTGATTTTCTTTTGTGGTAAGTTTTAAAAACTAGTTTTTCTCATATTCAGTGATATCACTGACTGGATATAGGAAAGCAGTAAATTAAGACATTTATTAAATTTTTATGCAAAGTCAGACCTACCTAATTTCAGCCTTTTACTTCTTAATAAATGCTAGCCCTATGTTTTCCTAAAAGTACCTTTAGTTTTTTTTTTCTTTAAGACAAAATGATTTGTAGTATGAGTAGCAGGACTGATATAACTTCATTTCCTTCAAATTTGTGCTTGGGGCTCTTTCCCGTATTTCCTACTGATTTGGCTGGAATATTGGCAATAGTTGCTGTGACTTGCTCACAGTTACACGTGTATAGTTGGGTCTGTCTTCATGCAGATACTGATTCTCTTGAAAGTTATAGAAATGTATCTTTGGGACTTCTCTGAATTTGCCTGAAATTCACCAGTTGACTCCAAACTTGTTTGTGAAGAACTAGCAAAAAGAGGGCAGATGATGGGCAGGCAGCGTGCTCCCATAAGCTGATTTTGCAGAAGAGAGATTTTATTTCCTTTTAAAAGGCAGTATTTAATCTTACCTAGAATTATTTTTTTGCTTTGCTGAAGACATACCAATGACAAAGCCAGAACAAATTCATTACAGTTTTTCATTCTTGTCAGGCCTGCATTTTCTATGCATAAACACACATATGGACCTATATATAAATAAATATGCATGCATATATGCATATTTATGCAGAGAGAGAGAAAGAAAAAGGTTTAAAATAAGTTTGACACATTTCAACTCGTTCTGCCTGCCGTTCCAGGCGACGCTTGGCCAGTACCAGTTTTGTTCTCTGAGCTGTGGCATTTTGCCATGCCATTCTCCTCTCTGCACCTTGGCTATTTTAGGAGACCAACTTAGGAAACAGAGACATTTCTGCCATTTGGAGAATGAACTCTTTGCTTTACAATGCATTGCACTGACGGGTTACTAGAGATGTTCCTTAGGGCTCAGTTTTGGGGCCAGTTCTGTTCAACATCTTTACAGATGATCTGGACGTGGGGATTGAGGGCACACTCAATAAATTTGCAGATGACACCAAGTTGGGTGGGAGTGATGATCTGCTGGAGGGTAGGAAGGCTCTGCAGAGGACGGGCTAGATTGATGGGCTGAGACCAACGGCTTGAGGTTCAACAAGAACAAGTGCTGGGT
>NW_009622764.1:0-235 GCF_000690535.1 Cariama cristata
GCCTGTCTCACGGTTACACCGACGGTCCGGGCGTTCTGACAGAACAGGCTATGCCAGTGTGGAATTATATAGAGCAGTCATCCCAAAAGTACAGTGCTGGGCAAGGCCCACTGATAATGCTCGTTGATAAGAGAGTGATACTAAGGGAAGTAGAGAGTTAATCTTCGAAACACAAGCCTGTTACAGCGGTATGTAGTAGTGTGTAACTTGGTAGCAGTGCATGACCACATCTGGC
>NW_009622764.1:325-34835 GCF_000690535.1 Cariama cristata
TAGGAGAACAGGACCTGAGACTGCTGTCAATCAAGAAAAAGGAAGATGAGAGCTAAAAGTTCAGCAAAAGGACATGGTGATGAAGAAGAGTGGAAGAAGTAAAAGACCACCAGATGTCTCTGAAGACCCCCAAAATGACTAAAATGGACATACGGAAATGGGGGTTGCCTGTGATAATGAGTTCCGGGAAAATTGTTAATATGTTAATCATCTCTTGCAAGTCTTATGAATATGTATAAAACCTAAAAAATATAAGCCTGTAACTAACACAAGCACGGTATGCACGCTAGGTGGAAGGATCCCCCGTGCATCCAGCGCTGCTAATAAAGAATGCTGAATCACTGCTAAATTTGATGTTTAATTTCTTGGAATCAAGAGTAACTCTTTGCCTTAATGCTGAGGCCGTGAAGAATAGCAAAGAATTCTGCCTGCACCATATTATTTACTATAATTGGTGTGCTTAGCGTTTCGGTCTATCCACTGTGACATCTAGGGACATTTTACTTACAATAATCTCTAGGAATCTAAGTGCATTTTCCAAAACCAAGATTTACTCCGACACATGTCAGCAAAGTACTTGATGCTAAAACTCCCACTCCTCAAAACAGATAAAGGACCTAGATCTCGCTGATGGAAGCCAACACTCAAAAATCAACCAGTGCTGCCAAAACCATGGGACATCAAACTAGTAGCGTGGGTTTTATCGTTTGTGGGTTTTTTTGCAGTTGGTGGTGATGTTTTTATTCAGATCCTCGAGATCTTGCCAGCCTTTAACGGCATGACTGCAAGGATTAGGCAGCTGCTTCTAACAGGAGCTGAGTTTTCAGCTCATGGCCCCTTCCCAGGAGCAGAAACTTGAACAAGACCATCGAATGCCTGAGTTAGCAACACCACGATTGCAAAGTACGAGAGCCCTCCAAGACAGCTTCTTAGCTTAAATGGCGTATTTTCAAATGCACAGCACATCCCATTATTTTAATCTTGCCCAATGCTTTTTGAGATGCCGAGGGGAAAGCACGCTGTTGCGGAACGGAGGGGCTTTGGTTGAACCCAGCACAAACCACAGGAGTGGTTTTGTTGAGTCACTGCCAGGCCTAGCAAATCCCTTTCCTGAAGCAATTGTGTACAGCAGCAGGTGGCAGGCTGGGGCCATTTTTGGTCATTTTTGGCTCTTCAGCTCAAATACATCTTTTATCGATAGATGGCACTTCTCTCTGGATGAGATCGGTTTGGTACTGTTGGGAGCTGACCGGTATCACAAGCTTCAGAAAACAGCTACTGAAATTCAATCAAATCCCCATCATTTTTAATTATTCAGTTTTGGCCTTGTCAAGATGCATTACATAGCTATAGCGGTGCTCTAAAAAAGGCCGAAGGTAGCACAATTTATTTTAACGCTAATTTACTGTACAGCAGATACAGAAATATTTTAAGCGGTTGAGCTATCAGACACTGTGCGATGGATTTGCATTATATTCATGTTAACAATTATGGCATTGCTAAAAGTTCCTAATCAAAATTAGGGTCTGAAAGATTTAGCTGCATAAAAATACAGCATAAAAACAATACCTGCCCTGAAAAACAATAAAATTCGTGCGCTCTCCCTAGTAAAGTTTCTAAACCCCCCCATATAGAAAGCTTCTTAATCATGTTACTTATACACACAGATTTTCTTAATAGTGTCTGTAAAGAGTTTCTAACATATAGATAATAGGTTACAGGGGGATCACATCCAAACTCAGTTGTAAATATGGCTACCGGCATTATATTTAGGTCAGTGGGATATGAATTAGAGAATTTAATTTGAGACTTTTCAAACCACAAATGAAATTAAAAGCATAGGTTGAGCATGAACGGCTAATGACTACAATGGTTATTATGTGGTCACACACACACAGTGAAACAAAGACGGCTAACCTGGTTTTTCAGAAAGACAGCCATGCACGGAGTTGGACTTTCTTACTTTAACAGCCCTACTGCCCTTCTACATCCACCTGCACTGAAAATAGCTAAATGACCCTATATGCTGTAAATCGGTGTGGCAAAGCACACAGGTGACTCATTATGTAAATATTTCCTTTTAGAACTCTTACATTTTCACAAACCAAAGAATGACCTTTTTTTTCCTTTGTCTAGGGACATAAAGTATCTTCATTCCTATTGATGGAGTCTCTTTGTTGCCACTGCAAATGAAAGCAGAATTCCATCATGAATAGCTGCAGCTGTCAATCAGCCAAGTGGAGGACTGTGTTTATAATAAAATGGATTGATTAATACATCATTAATCAATAATACGTTCCTAGGCATCTGTCCAAACCACGATAACCTAAACATTGAGTTTTTTTAACTGCAATAGCATCAGAAAAGGTAGCACACATAAAAGATAAAAGGGAAACAGGTTTGGAATTGGCTTGGGATTATCTGAGATAGCAGAGCCAAACTAATTAGTACCCTGCTAGCATACTGCATCTCTTGTTTTTATCTGTGACTTTGAATATCACTGTGTTTGCATATTGTAGTGATATGTTTATATTGCACAAGTGAATTACTCACCGACATACAAAGACACATGAGAAGGAAGCCAAACAGGCATCGCTAATGTTTTTTATTGCAAAGTCTGAACTGCATTGTGTCCATGGTTCTTCATGAAAAGCAACACTTTCGCTATTAAAGCTGGAATAATTTTATTTGAGTGATGTAGTGCTGAATATTACAGCTCTTGGAAAGTCTTTAGGGTTTCGGTCTCTCCCGTATGACTGATCTGTCAGTGGAATTACAGATGGTTATCGGAAGCACACCTTGTTATGTGAATTTATCCAAAGAAGTTAAAAATACAAAGCAACGGAATGTCGATTTTATGCAGCATGGAGGTCCCTGTTTGCATGGCATCATAACACGTGTAACACACAAAAAATAAGGTGGGTTTCACTTGCTCTGAACTGACTGAAGATGCACTTTCTTTTTTTTTAAAGACACTTGTCTGGTAATATCTTCACAGTGTATCAACAGCGGTGTACACTTTCAGCCTGCTAATGCACCCTGCCTCGTTCCTATCGCAATAGGAAATGATTGATGTTCAGGAAAGGAGCTACAGGTTTGGTCATCTCAGCTTTTCTAAGATATCATCTCCTGTTTCTTCAGAAGCAGGAATAGTTCCAGGTGGTGAGTAAGGCTGCATCAATGGAAAGGACAATTTACTTACACATTCACATAACCTTTTCATTATGAACATCAGCAGATCTAGAAAAGCTTGGCCCCATTTCCTGGCCAAAACATTCCCTGCTGTTTACATCCTACCTGAGAGAAGAATGCAAATGTAAATGTTCACAACTCAATCCCTTGTTGAAGTGAGATGGAAAAAAAAAACCACTCTAGGGTTATAAAAATATCATAAAAATGTTTGGCAGCAAAAAAGAATTCAGCCTTTCATTTTAGCATGGCAGCACAACAGGCAGGTTTGTCTCCAAGCAGACCAAACACCGACTCTGTCGTCATGAATATACATCCCTGGACAACAGCAAGGAAAAGGCTCATGGGGCTGCAAACAGTGTAAGGAGTGGCTGAACTTGGAAAGCTGAGTTCAGAGGTATCCTACTTCTCTGTTTTCCCATCCTGCTAGAGAACGAGAGCATGCTTTTGTCTGCAGAGATATACAGGCTGCAAGACAATCACAAAGAAAATACCAAATTGCAGTTGTTTGCTCCGAAGGTAAAGGAAATAGGATTTGTTTTAAGATTGTGTCAGGGATTTTTTAGGATAATGTCTTCTGGATTCTAGTCACAACTTTGATTTGTTGCTTACCTCAGATATAAACTGTGCCTACCCTAATTATTCTTCTACCAACTTGACTAGTAGCTATGTTAAGGACAAGGTTGATGATTTTGTCTGAAAAAGAGTTTTTAAATAGCACCAAAAACATGCTTTGCGCTGTCAGTGTCATTTGGGGCCCTACACAATAATTAATAAATGGTCCCAAATAATCTTATCTCAGTTTTGTTACTCTTTAATTAAGAAGTGACAATGAGGCAAAGACTGGTCAGTTTAGGGATGGTGGGAAAATTAAATGGTACAGCTTGAGAGTCCTAATCAAGAGATGTGGTATATGGTTACGTATAGTTGTTATGATCACTATATATGGTTAAAGACAGAGCAAAAATTGTGGCAATATGCGGGTATCTGCCACAAAACGAGCAAGCAAGTAGGAATTAGGAACGGGTTTCAGTCTTTGCAATATTTCTCCTTGATTCAGAGCCACAAATGTGCCCAGAAGCTAATTCAAGGTCACAAGCTGGATATGGTAGTTAGATTCTGTACTCCTCACTCAACCAAGTACCCCCAAAACTTTAGAGCCTGGGTGAACACAGTGCAGTGGATTGAAGGAGGAGTTGCAAAGGATTTTGCTCCCCTCGAGTCCTGTGACCCAGGGTGGAGATGGGGACAGTTCGTTTCGGTCCCTGGGCATATCTGAACCAGCCATTCTCTAAAGCGAGCCTAGCCGAGCCAGAGTTTCAAGGCATCGTTTCAACAGCCAGGACTGCAGAGGCCGATCAGGCGTTGCTCACCATGGCCACCCTCCTTGGCCAGGACTTGCGCTGAGAAGGGCATGTGGCTAACTGCTTGCACATTTGGCCACGGAAATGAGGTCGTAGCTCCGACCTGCTCCCTAGGCTCAAAGGCAAAAGCCTAACCCAGCGGCTTCACGGGGACTGCTCATGTAAAGGTGAAAGGATCAGATCCAACCAAAGCAACAGAGCAGAGGCAGCACTTGTACCTCCGAAGAATAATTTGTCACTTAATCACCTCCTTTCAGAAAGACTGCCTACCAAGGGGGACGGGAGCCTTGTGCACAAGCAGGCTTTTGATCTTGGTGGAGCTCAGAGGGCTTTGCTAGCGCATTCATTTAAAGGATTGAGCGGCAACTAATTAATGATGCTAAATTATATCAGTCATGGTTTGGAGGCTTGCTTTAATGTATGAAGACAAGCTGTTAAGCTGGAATGGCGAACTGATGTTTACTTTGTGATAGGACAAAGTAGCCTCCACCTCTCTCCTGATGGTGGTTTTCTGTCAGCCTTCTAGGTCTGCATTCCCATAGTTGTTACAGGTACTGTCAATGTCCTGCTCTCTGGTGGCTGTTGTACAGAATGATGGAAAGCTGTAAAAATCACAAAACAATTTACCCCATAAATTTCCAAATTACACTAGGATGACCATCATCTGCCTCTCCAGGTAATGATTTCCAGCCATTACCATTGAGAACTTGCTGGTGGGAACAGAAAGCAGTGTTCTCTGAAGGGTTTTGGACGAGAAATCCGTGCCAAGCTGAGCAGTGTGAACTACAGGGTGCAGGCAAATACACATCCTTTCTCGAAACACACAACAGAAGTGCAGTTCTGTGCTGACTTGGACTTTTTCAGGCTGATCGGTTATTTTAGCTGTTTTCTGGTCAGCACATAGATCGGGTGCTAATTTTATCAGCTTGGTTTTAAAATCAATGCACGGAGAGTGCAGTGTCTCTCACCTTCCCCTCCATAGATGGAATTATGCAAAACGTATTCACTTAGGTAAAGCTGTAGGTATTGGCTTTCGTGTTGCTCGCACTTTTCTAAACGGATGAATTTGAACTTAGACTGTGCAGACAACACTAGCTTATTTGGCATTCACAAACCGCAGCAGCATATTAGGCATTAATTACATACGACTAATTATACTCATTATAATGAATGAGAATTCTATTAGGCTTAAGAACTATTTAAAGGGAACTAGAAATTAAAGCAGCAGGATTTAGTATCTGGCTGTCATGGAGTTGCTCTGCGTGGCCTTGGGCAGCATGGTTTGCCATTCTGCCTCTAGTTTTCCAAAAGACAAGGTGAAGGTAGTGGTATGTACCTCCTTTGTAAAGCCAAGGAGATCCTGCTATAAACAGAAATATCACTCCATATACATATTAAAATAACAGCATGTAATTTCACATCTTCCAGCACTACAGTTTTAAAATCCTTTTTTAAAGCTAAGTAATTCAGACCACTTAGTCCATAAAGAGAGGAAAATCTGATCAAAACCTACCTTTAAGAAGAAAAAAAGGTTAGAAGCTACAAGTAAATAAAAAAAATGTAAAAAAATATTGCTATTTGTAAGAGTATTTCCAAGTAAGCTGAAATTCCATAAAGACCTGAGCTGGTACCTGGTCTGGAATGAGACATTTCTATCATCTTAGACATTTGGAGGGCCCTCTGACAGTGACATTTTGAGTGATGGGTTCAGTCATTGGGAGAGGGAGAGCAAACCTAACAATCCAAGTAGGAAATTCAGAGAAAAGAGAAATTCATTAGAGAGTGATCTCACCAACGTCCCTTCTGCCTCCACCTTTCCAGCTGCAAAGTGGGAACAATCAAACCCGCTCATTTTGTGGGGATTTGTTAATCTTTGTAAGGCACTTCATAGGCTTGAAGCAGTACAAAGTTTGCCAAATGTGGGTGGATGGCTGTGAGCTTTGTCAGTTCAGCAAGTGACTCTGTCCCTTCTTCTCCAGAGAGGCTCTGGTCCTGCCGTAGGCCAGAACAACAGGAATTACTCCCAGCTAGCAAGGTCTGTAGCCGAAAGGGAAGGGCATCCCCCAGAAAGTTGTTTCTGCTGTCATGGAACTGCAAGCAAAAGGCATAGAAAAGTGAATGGAAAAATAGTCCATTTTAACCAAAAATGTAGTGCTGGAATTGCTCGGCACAGTTTATAACTGAATTTCCTCGCACTGAGACAGAGACAGACTCATTTTTTAACACACTAGCTCTGTAATACCAACACCCTTCCATTCAATCAGCTCTCAGCTACACCTGTAGCAGCAGGTAAGGTGCCCAGGACCACCCTCGGCCACCACGGCCAACAGGCACAGAATGGCCGTGGCCCTGGTCTTCATGGCAGGATCTCCAAAGGAAGGTGGCTGCAAGCAGCTGGCTTAGTGGGAATAGTCTCTGCTGCGTGCTGACTGCCTAGCTGTGCCACGGGAAGGATACAGACAAACGTAAGTTGATCTAAGCCAAAACCCACGCTTGGGACGTTTCTAACAATTTAACAGGATAGAGAGTCAATTGTCAGAGCCCGGGAACCTTCTTGTTTCTTGTCCAGGACTTCTTTCAGTCCTGGCTCTGACTTTTGCTCTCTTTCTGATTACCTTCCTTCCTGAGCTGGAGAGCTTGTCACAGTTCATAGTGTAAGGCTTCTTTTCATCACAGATACTTCCAGAAGGTATAACAACACTGAAAAGAAATGTTAAAAAATAAAATCTAGCAATTTAGGGACAGCGTTGGGGAGAAAAGCCACCAAAGAAAATGCATTATGCTATACGTCAAACACCATTCCCAACTATCTCTGCATTCTCAGTCTGAAATGCAGGTCTGAGCTTTTTCAGGTTTGGCTGAAATGCCGTGTAAAACTTGCACAAGTGAGAGAGCCGGTTGCGTTCAGAGGCTGTTGTCACTGCCTGGATGGGCTGTGATAATTTCTGCAAAAGCCTTTACTCTGCAGGATCCGATTAACTGCAAAAGGCAGAGTTATTAAAACAGGTTGGAGCATACTCTGAAAGGCTTCTCTGAGAATCTGTCTATACACCACTGCCATGTCTGGAGAAGGGGGCCTCCAGTTTCTTAAGAAACATTTGCTTACACGTATATCCTTTTGTATGGAAATGTAGAATTTAAGATTTTTCTCCTTTATCTATTCCCTTTTCTTTTGGTCCTGTTTATTATTCTGCAGTTACGCTGCCAACTCTTTGATCTGATGAAAAATGCACATTTCTGGCAGTCAGTGGAGCTGGTTTCTATTTACTATTTCTATTTATTTCTATGCCAGTGATCTGGCATAAATCGCTGTCAACAACAACTCAGATCAGAGACCTCATCTGCCTGAAAACTAACCTAGTAAAAAACGCACGTAAATCCATGCTCGGGTTAACCAGGTGGCCGCACACACGCTCCCCGGTGCCAGTACTCGGGGAAGGCAGGACACAAGACTAAGGACTGGTGCCCTGCGCTTCCCAGCAGCTCTGCCCCAGCCCTCAACAAACGCTCCTGGAGCTGCCATTGCCCATTTTCAGAGCCGCCCTCTCTCACCTCAATTTGAGCCGCTCTGGAGTATCACATGGGGCAAAAAGCCCTGTTGTTCTGGGCACCACGCGTGTCCGCTCTGAAATGTGAGTTTTCCACTGGCACCGCGGCGACTCAAAGAGCTCCGCGGCTTTCCACCGCCCGACAGGAATCGGTAACAGAGGCATTAAGTGCGTCTTCTTTTGGGCACAGCAGCACTTTTTAATAACCCCTGCCCCAGCAAACTCTTCATTCTGGAAGAGAACAATGCAATGCTTTTAACATTCTTCTGATTTAATATTTATGGCTACAAGCCACCCGTTGTTTTTACTATGTAGCTGCTAATCAATAGGGGCTCCAGAAAACAGCAGAACAAGCCAGGGGAGCTGTGGAAGCCTCGGTTCTTCAAAAATTACGGAGAACGGCAAGAGGTTTTCCCCCGCACCCACATTTTTGCAGTTTCTTTTAAAAGCAGAACTCTTACTTGGGTTCATAAATCTACACTTAAGTGTCTCACTATGCTGACCCACGTTTGAAAATGTTTACCTTAGCATTTATGTAGCCTCATTAGTGTGGAATGTTTATACTCCCTCTTGCATTTGCACTTAGTTATACAGTTATACATTGTGTGCTGTAATGTGCACTAATAATCCCACTGTCTCTCTGACACTCTCTCACAGTTATTGCTTCCCTAGGTGCTGTTTTCCAAAGATTTCTATGTTTTAACCTTTGAAATTGAAGCAGGCCTTGTTTTACTATGAAGTTGATAGGAAAGGATATACCATAGAATTTGGCCCTAATTTATTTCAGTGCCTAACTGATTAGTTGGAGACAGAGATCTGGAAACCTGAGCAAGGTTATACCACATTTGCTCACGAGGGCAAGGCAAACATTAAAATACAATTTACTGAAGACCTGGGCATTGATTCTTCCCTGCCTTCCGCATTTTTCCTCTTCAGCCTAAGAAAATAACGTGTATTAAAACTGATAAAAATGTATTTTATGTGTGTATAAACACCGCTACATCTTTAAAGTATGATAGATGCAATGGTACTAGTAGAATTGCTAACATGCTGCATTTCTGGGGCGAAGTAAATGCCGTACCCACTCTGTAAATTTTTGGAAATATGAAAAACATACAGTTCGCTTCACAAGCTCGTGTGATCTGAGGGGAGCGTGCACTGTAAGTGAGGACGATTTCCCATCCCTTCACAGATTTGCGCCTCAGATTTTCTGTACTTTCATAGTGCCTGGGAAACGAGTGAGCACTGACAGGAGTAGAATCCAACATCCTTCTGTGTGCTCTGCTGTAAAATAGAAAAAGTAACATAGGAAAGGCTCTCTCCTTTTTACAAGTCAATCGCAGAGGCAATAAATCTTCCCTCAGAGCCTGGAATTTCCCACTGCTTCGTATTACCTTCTGCTTCGTACTCAAGGGAGGTTTCCTCCAGCATCAGAGGGGCTGGAGTAACAAGCTCCTTACTGGGCTGGTGAAAGGCCCACAGAGAAGGGAGAAAAGGGGCCCGGGGGTAAGGGGAAAGGCTCGACAGCTGCTGGCGGATGGGAGCAGGGATTGGGTCAGCACGGGGATGTCACTGGAGCGACCCAAGGACAGGGAAGGCAAAGGCGCCCTAGGACATGGGTGGGGAGGAAGGAGGAGGATCTCCAGGCTGCCCTGGAGAAAGGAGGAGAGAAGGCATACAGGAGAGAAAGGAAATGCAGGAGAAAGGATCTCCAGGCTGTGCTCAGCAGGGATGTCCAGTGCCCCGTTTTGCTATGCCACGGCACATACTCGCATCCTTTGGCAATAAAAACTACTGTCTCCTCAGGACACATCGCTCCAGCAGGCGCTAGTTCAGTCCTTGTCGCAACATCAAACCTTCAAATAGCTTAGCGTTAAACCTTCTTCTTTCTCTCCCTCCATCACAATCCCCGCCCCCAAGGACAGAGCCCATGTATTTTACTTGGGTGTGTTGAACTTCACAGGCAGGCCAGAAACCAGGCAAAGGGGATGGTTATTACCCCCCCAAAATACAAGTGTGGGGAAAAACGACAGACAGCTGAGATCACATCCTTTTATGTCTTTATTTGCCAGTTAAGATCCTTTTATTCCATCAATGCAAATATGCAGAACAGCAGAAAACTATGTTTTAAGCAGCACATACCAGTTGGCTGAGAATAAACTAACTACATTCCCCAAGCAACGTAAAAGTAACAATGCACATCATCTTCCAGAAGAAGAAGCAAACAGATCTTGCAGCCGAGAGGCACAGCAGGCAGCTTCCGTACAAAGTAGTTTGGCTATTTAAAATGCTAGAACCAGTCCTTGCCCGTTTCTTCAACCCCACCCCCAAAAGTCCTACTATAATTTAACCACTTTTTTTTTTTTTTGCTATCTACATAATATATAAAATATAAACTCTGTTTACTTATAACACTTACTTTTCTTGATAAATAGCTCTTTAAAATATCTACTGTACATATGTCCATGCGTTGACATTATATATAGAGAGAGCATTTATATATATGTATGTATGTCTGAAAACCAATAAATATATACTTAACATTGACACAGCAACAAACCCAACATATCCTCATTTTCAAAATCAAATAAAAGAAAAGGAGTACAGAGAGAAACAGTGAGCGTCCCTTGTGAAGCACAGCATAGCAGGGAGCTCTGATGCCTGCCCTGGCTGGGCATTCGGTACTGCCACCTACTCAAGCAGCCGGGGTGTTAACGTATCCTTTCATCAATCTGTGTTAAAAGTTTACTGCAAGCTGTAGGTTAGCCACCCGGTATGCCACGTGCAACACAGACAGCGCGGGCTCCGTGGGAAACGATGGAGAACTCGCCTCGTGGCTTGCAATGGAATGAGAAACAGAAAGGGAAACAGAGGGACGCGAGTCTGACAGCTGGTGTAGAAAGGAAAGGAAGTAATGGGCAGCACATGGCTGGAAGGTCATAAATAACCACGGTAAACAAGTTAATAGCGTTAAGTGCTTTTAAAAGAAGACGGCTGGCACTGCTGCAAAATCTATCTTGATTATCTGTAGCCAACTCCCCGTAATGAACCAGTTTTCCCACTGCCACAAGAAGACGCAAATGAAACCCAGACGGCCAAATTCAGATGCCAGAACTGGGGTCACTGCGTGACACTGCGAGGCTGCGGGGTCAGAGCCGAACCTGCCCACGGGCAGCTGAGGTCACTGAGCGGCCCTAATGGATGTGCACTGAACCTAATGGGATTTTTTGAAGTATGAACTTTAAAAAACAAACAAACAACCCAACCAAAGAAACCCACACCCAGCCCCAAACAGTTAATTTCACACATGCCAAAGCGTAATAAAAGGTGGATCTTTTTAAACTTTTCATTTCAAAACAGCATTCTTTAAAAATAGAACTTAATCCCAAAAGAAAAAATGTAAATGACCTTCTACAAACATGTTTTGTGTTCAGTTTTGGATTGACCATAGCCATTCTGTTTATTTGTTTAACTGAAAATGCTGAATAAAAGCTAGTTCAGTTTGACCTAAGCTGATACCCTTCATTTCCCAACCCCAAGGCTTCGATTTGGCAGCTTTGAAAAAGGCATCACCTGTCTGGGCTCTGGCTTCATACACGCAGTAAGTCATGAGGTCATGACATCAGTTCATGAATGCAGCATTATCTATAGTCCCATGTACTTAAAATTCCTTCTTTTCATGAGCAAATGGAAGTGGGCAGTTATTGTCAAGGGGAAGTTATTTTTATTGGACAGTTGGACAGATTTCATCCAGCAGCTTAAGAGAGAGGAAATTTTAAAGCAGGTAAGACTGCCAATTATTATTCACTTGTATTTCATCTCTAAATTTGCTCCCCACAAGTAACAACTTCATCAACAACAAGAACCTGCTGTCCTGAATAATCCTGTCGTTTCCCAACTGGTCCCAGGTACCCAGAGAGCATCGCAGAGGCCAAACAGTCCAGTGCTGAGTTTCATAAGTACTTGAGGGCACATTACCAGGCCACCAGAACGTCACACCAGCGCTGAGGATCTGCCCAAAGCCAAAAGTCTGCTGCGTACTTTTCAACCCTTGTAAATACAGAACTTAACAGCAAACAGACTTCATAAGGTGTGATATTTTATATGGAAGGCCATAGATGAAAGTCAAATATAGACATTCCCAGCAACAGCCATCAGTAATTTCTGAATCTCTGCAAAGACAACATCAAGATACTATGTTTACCTTTACCCATTAAATAAAATACACTTTTTTTTGGTAGATCAATGAGTTGTTTTAAATTGTCCGGGACTTTTCCACATCATGTATCATCTTGTATCATCACAGAAATAAACAAGGTAACAGAGAAACTGAATTGTCCTTGCGCTATGACCACACGCAGCAGAAAAGCCATCTTTTTGGAACGGCTGGACTTCCAGGACAGCTGCTCACTTGCACAGTCACTGATTCAAAAGCTATCCAAAAGAAGGAAACACCAAGTACAAAGTGGAGAGTGCCTCTGATTGCTCTATGCTGGCCAGGCAGGAATTTCTCATGCTTTCAGCCAAAGCAAAGGATGAACTCCACAGCAGCCCATCCCGAGCCTAAACTCGTCTATGCATGCCCCGATTCTCTGCCACATTGGCTGCATGGGTAAG
Source organism: Cariama cristata (assembly GCF_000690535.1). NCBI lineage: Eukaryota > Metazoa > Chordata > Aves > Cariamiformes > Cariamidae > Cariama > Cariama cristata. The sequence goes on from NW_009622764.1 coordinate 13,044, forward strand.
GACATACCATCTCTACTTGGTATTTTTGAACTACACAGCTAAAGTACTACTAATTTAACACATGCATGTTATTAGATACAGGAAACCCCAAGCTCTTGCAGAGTTCATATGACTTCACTGAGTTCAGCGCTAGATCCTGCATGGATCTAGCAGGAGTATGGGATGGATGCTGCTCCCCCGAGGGCAGGGTCCCTTCTCGGGCTCCCAAACACAGAGGTGGAGCAAGGCTGCTGAGAAGGTACAACCCTCACCCTCTGCACGACCAGCGTATTCTCCCCGTCAGCGCAGGCCCATAGGTACCAGACGGCAGACAGCCCTAACTCCCGCTCCCCGCTGCAGTCACCGCTCTCCCTTCGGGCACACGGAACGACTTCGGTTGTGCCCTGCTGTCACACCGCGTAGGGCTGCCCTACCCCTGGTGCGGACCCCAGTGCAATTCCCACGGAAAAGAAGACACTGTCTCTCAGCTGACCGTCCCAGCACTGGAACAGACCCCTGCAGAGCATTTCACCTGGGCTCTCTCTCCCCTTTGGCTCTTTTTGTCTTTGGCAACAGACCGCAACGTTCAGTATCCTGTGGGCACAGGCTGATGGCAAAGGAAAGAGCCTCTCCTACAGCAGCCCTGGGAAAGAGGAACGAACATTTCTTACCTAGTGCGTGAAGAAGCTCATTGGGGGCAGTTTGGCTATTAGGCCTGCACCAATTCTAGCAGCATTCATCTCAAACCTTGTGGCACAGCATTAAAGAACAGCATTAAAAGTGCAATTCCAAATATGCGTTTCCTGGTCTGGTACCGCTTTTGAGTTCAACCAAGTACATCTCTGCTATCTGCTACCCAAATTCTTAAACGCTGTGTGAACTCCAGAGGCTACTTAGGGTAATTCAATGTACTTTCAACTGTACCGAAAGAGCAGAGGGCTTGATGCTGCCAAGAAAGATCCCAGTCTGTAAAGTAACAATCTATCAGAAGAGTAATACACATTCTATAAATAAACCCATTCCTTCCTCCTCTAAGCCAGGTGGACGTTTAGTATCTTTACACTCAACACTACAGCACCTTCGCCTCCTAGAGAATGGAAAAACTGTCACACAATCCTGAACGTATGCAGTTACTGCTGCCATCCCAGATAGGTAACTACTTCACCCCAATCTAGCCGAAGATCTCTGCTGCTGTCAGAGGAGGAGGAGATCCCGCCCTGCCCCTGCCCATTCCGCCTGCCGCTCTGGGGCCAGCGCCCTGGTCGCACAATGAGCTTTACAGGATTCAACCCATTTGCAAGCCAGTACTAATGCTAGCATCCGATGGCTCTGTAACCAAAGCATGAGATTTTCTTTCTGCTTAGCAGCACTATCTGCATCAGTAAGTCTGCACAGAGGATGGGTGATGCCTGTCACCGAAACCTTTGGATCCGGGACAGAAAGGCTGAGCTCAGTAGTACTCTCTCTATACACTGCGTCTCAACTGGGGGCTGCTCACTGCAGGGGCCGGGAACAGGATTCCAGCCTATCTTCTTCCAGCTGGCATCACGAAACCCAGAAAGACACAGGAAAAAAGAAAATACAGATAGGAAAAACTGTCAACATGTGTGAACTGAAATGAGGTGCAAAGACACGAACAGCAATTCCAGCACAATGGCCAAATCACTAAGAAGCAAGACTCACCAAGATTTTGGTCCATGCTTAGTTCCAGTTTTGGATGGTGTTTAACTAGACATGGTTAATTACCCACCAGGCTTGCATTCATGACTTGAACTAGTCACTATTTTCAATAAAGGGCTTTTGCCTTACAATATGAAAACTCTCTTGATCCCCTTGGGGCTCATTCCGGTTTGGGGGGGGGGGGAAGATGATTTCTTGATCAAATTCTCTCTTCTGTATTTCCCTGTGTATGTTTCAGGGCAGGAACTGGACAGCATGATATATACAACAATTACAATGGGAAATTCCTGTTGGCACAGATACTACCTCAGGAATTCTCAAAGAAATCCATTTTTAGGAAAAAAATCCAAACTTGTCAAGGGCTGCTTCTAAGAAGGAATGATGAAAGCTTGCCCGAGGTCTTAGCAGAAGCAGTCAGCCCCAGAGACAGTTGCTAGAACTGGCAGAACAGCATGGATAGAAACAATTCTCCGTTTGGGAATGGTTTTGCAGTATTAGATTATTCCTTCATCAGTCACACTACTACACTTCAGGGAATATTTCCTGAAAGGTCACACATATGCTCTTCAAAAGTTTAAGCACATGTTCATAATTTTGGGGTGGGAGGCAAGTTTCCTAACTTTAGCCACCTAAACCTTTAGAAGCCAAGATTCTCCGCAAAGGAGGAGGACAGGAATTTCCAGTGGGCGCCTCCTTCTGTATTGATCTGAGGATGAACGGAGTCAGCCTTTGGAGAGCTCTCTCTGTATTGACTGCTGTGTCCTTGCACAGCTGATCAGGACAAGACACCTGGCTTTCAGCTGGCTGAAGTCAGATGAGCTGAACCACACTACTGACACCCTCCTGTTCAAAAACATGAAGCTCTAAAACCGGGGGCAGGACAGGCAGGAGCATACAGCAATCAGAAGGAGTCATTTGTAGGAGAAGCCCTAGAGAAGCCCTCAGTGCTCCTAAAAATAGCAAAACTGTAAGTGCTTTTTAAAAAATCTAGATTGTTCTGACAGTTCTCTTTCTAACCTAAAATGGCAACGCTAATGTGATGGCCTTGAGAAAGAGGGTCATATTTTCTCTTTTAATTCACTGCTCATCCAAATGTTCTCCTCTTTCCTCTAGTCAAAATTAACACAAAAAACCTGAAAAGGTTTTTCTCAAGTTGAATGTAATTTAGTGCTATATGCTCGTGTTCTGCTTTTTTCCTCTCTGAGGACCTAGCGCTGTAAACACATAAGCACTGGAGCAGCTTTATGCAGAAAAGCAGTATCCCTGTTTACTGGGACAACTCATGTGCCTTTCATGATATTCTTTCCAGACTATATTCTCGAAAGAATGTATTATTTCAAGACTGCAATCTAAAATGTTAAAAAGAAGAACAGGACAAACATACCAAAAGAGTTTGTCCACCCCTGCACTCATGACAAGGAACGACTACTACCGTACCAGTAGCTGGCCACTTTAAGGACGTAAAGAGGTGGGGGTCGGGTGTCATTTTTTTCCCTGGAAATGGATGGGAAATTTTCTTATCCCTTTTGTTTTCCACTCACACTCACCACTTGGTGGAGGTGAAAGCTTCTGGGCTGAGCTGTATGAAACTAATTGTCGGTGTGCATCTCTCAAGTGTGAGTTCACAAAGGTTTAAAAGAACGCTGCCCCTCTAAGCATCATACGGTTTCGGATTGGATTTCTACTGTTTTCCACTTAAAACAAAAACGCATGATTACTTCACTCAAAAATCAGTCCCAGACACAGGAAACTGTGTGTAAACCTTCATAAGACTAGCCTGAGTTCAGCTGTATAATAAAACCCACGATCACTACTGTGTCATGCCACTTGCCGCCCATCAAGGTTTTGCACAACCCATTTTAATCAGCAAATCTGTGCAGTTAACACTGCCTCCCTCCCTCCCCCAATACCGGGGCAGATGCACTGTGGTTGAGGACTGCTTTGTTTTAAAAGCCACGCATTTTCCTACTTAATTGTGCTTTAACAAAACCAAAAAACAGCTAGCTAAACCAACACAGAGAAGCTCCTAACAAGCTGTATGAAAAGTGAGCTGCCGAGATTTTCCGTATCACGCGACACTTTCACACCAAGTCCTATTATTCTGTGTGTTGGTTCGAGGTGTAGTACTGCAGCACGGTGGTGTCAGCTGTCATGGTAGCAACCATTCATGTCAGACACTACAGAAAATTTAATGACATGACAGTACCTTCACAGCCCTCTGGTAGGCAAGGAAAATCTAAAAGGATCTTCCCAACCTTTCACAGTAAACACAATTGGATAATCTAAAGCACCTGCAAGCAGGAGATGAGTCCATGATACATCTTTCCAATCAGCCAGCTAATACTGTTATTAAAACAGTTAAGTTATGTCAGCTCTTAAGTCTCCTGTCTGTTTTGGGCATTTCTAAGGACCTTATCACTTTGGCATTTAGCCACCAACAGCTTTAGTCGATCCAAACACCGTTATTTCCCTCTCCTGTACCCTCAGCTAGTTTCCAGGATGCCCAAGCCCTTCACAGGGGCTGAATCACCATTTCCTTCAAGAGCTGCCTGGTTCCTATTCTTTCCTAGGAGCTGAGAGGAGCTAGCAGTACAGAGACATCCTGCTCTTCCGCATGGCTTCACTGATTAAGTATGCCGGGCTCAGTTCTGGCTCCTCGGTCATGATTGAAATGTTCTGCCACTCCCCCAACTGGTTTGACTTTTTAATGGTGTCCACCACACACAGGGCATACAGACAGTCGTCAAAAGTGGCAGCCATCGTAAGGGGCCTCCCGTCCCAGGTCCTCCTGTCGTCCTGGTCCTCAAATGCCTGCCGGACAGCTTGAACCATCTTAATGGTGCCCCGGAGGTACGGGGATGGGATGTCACTGAAGGCTTTCTCTGGAAGTAAGGAGTTGCTGACCGGCGTGGAGTCCTTTAGCAGAAGCTCCCGCTGAGGAGAGCTGTTGCTCTGCCCGTAGAGATCAGTGCCTATTACGATCAGCCGTCCTGCCGAACCCACCACAATAATGTCTTGTTTGAACTCTCCCGGGACGTTGAAGTTGAGCGTCACCGTGCAGCACACGCCGCCTTCCAGGACCATCTGAAACGTACAGAAGTCGTCGCTGGTGATCTGCCGTATCCCCTTGATGTGGTCCGTCTGCTTGACGAAGGTCTTGAGCAACCCGTGCACTTTCACGGCCTTCTGGCTGGTGAGGAAGGTGAGGAGATCGATGATGTAGGTGCCAACCGAGTGCAAGCCCCCACCTCCCATCAGGTCATCGCAGCTCCAGTTGTACTTCTTGCCTAGCAGGCTTCCACTGTGAACCTGCACCTCGCACACCAGCAGCTCCCCGACGTAACCCTCCTGGATCAGCTGCTTCATCTTCACGAAAGCCGGCAGGAAGCGCAAGACGTTCCCCATGATGCTCATGAGCTTTGGGTAATAATGAGCCGCAGTCATCATCCGAAAGGCATCCAGGGGAGTCGCCGTTCGGTCGCAGATGACGTTTTTTCCAATGCCTGAAAAACAGTTTAAAAAAAAAAAAAAATCAACAAAAGTATACTGATTGACTAAGCTGAAAGCCTCAAGGCTATTCTTAAAGCCTGAGCCAAGGAGAAAGATCGTTGAAAGAAGAAAACATTTCAATACGGTGTTAAAGGCACAAAGATCCCTTCTGGCCTGTTTCCAAAATGCCTGTAAGAGCTTCTTGAGCACAACAGTGAAAATACATCCCTTTTTATTTTCAAAATGCTCTCACGCCTCAAAATTGCACGAAGGTGAGGGCCTGGAGAGATAAGTAAGCCAGCTAAGGCCAGCTGGACTGCTACCCCACATTTGGCACCTTCTGGGAGGAGGCACGAAAGCACCCACCCCACGCAGCCATCTCACAGACGCCTCTTCTCTCTCCCACCCCTCACGCCTGGGGGGTGAATTCGGAGGGCTGAACCTGAGCTTCGGATTCAAATCCCCGAAGCCTATGAGGAACACGACCGCGTGTATGTGGTAACTTAACGTAGGTACACTGAAAAGCCTGGGCTCGTCTTCTCAATGGCCTTGTCCCTTCATCCTTCCCGTTCAGACTGTCTACGAGGCTCTGACTGGAGAGAGGGAGAAGTGCTGGGCTTGTCGTTTGATTTAAAATGTAGAAATTGCTTCTCGCTCCCAAAATGCCACGCTGTTCTGACAATGGCACTCTTTTTTTTTTTTTTTGAAGCAGCTCTGCCGAAATGTCAGCAGCGCATCCGTGGTGCCAAGGGAGAGCCACGATTGCTCTAAAACAGGTCAAACGTGGCTGTGGCAATCTGTTCCCTCTCAGAACTGCCCGTACGGGCACACTGCTCACTGAAGCTTGCATGATGGTCCTCTTTTATCTGGCCATCAAGGTGTGCAGCTCAACGCGGTGCAGGTCGAGATGCCTAAATAATGGCTTTATTATTGATTTCTCCTCGTCAAATATTTTCATTCTGTACCCATACACACATACAGTGGCAGAGTCTCCAGTTTCCTTTTTAGTTGCATACAAAGATTTTTTTACACTTAATGAGCAACGTTAGGTGAGGTATACAACCCCTTACAGCACTTAATACCATCCGTGCCTTGAGAGCCTCGGGCTACAGCTGGGCCTGGCACTTAAAAGAGCTGAGTTTGGATCCTGTCTGCTGAATAAATCTGGTTACTCGCTTTGTGTTTCGATTCCTTTTCCCTTCAGATAGGTGAGAAATCCCTTTTTCTTTAAAGAGCTGTTGTGAGGATAAAATCGTACATGTTTTGGAGCTGTTTGGATGAAGTCATATAAATACAGACAGATGGCAGGGATCTCTCTGAGCCCACTTACATGAATATTTAACAGCCTGACTGGAAGAAGAAGGGGGTCACAGTCCAAACGTTCAATAACCAGCTTATCCACACTGCCTATTCCCACTCTTTGTCTGCTGCTATTTGAGTAGCTGAAACTGGAGGGAGGGCTCTCACCACTCAAGTGGCAGTCAGAGCTAGTTAACCGCCAAGAAGGGAAAGATCTTCCTTCAACTTGCTCCTATTTACCTTCTACTTAATCAGGTAAGTAGAGACGTACTCATTTTCCTCTTATATTAGGCAGGAATCCTCTATTCAGCGGCCATGGCCTTCCCTTCTCTCTTTTCTCTCTCATCTTTACAGACTGTTGCTGGTGACTGAGTTGACATTTTCAACCTCGTAGCACTTCTTTTCCTGCTCCTGAGTAATTTTTTTCTGCATCTGTTTGATACTGGAGCAAGCATTCATCCACCTGCCCTATATTCCTCTAACTGGTAGCTCCAGCTGTGCCACCTGATACAGATCACTGGTCTAACAGCCCTTGAGTTACATACAGTCTTTGCAGAGAGATTTGAGTATGGCAAATTAGTTATCAAAATAAGGGAAATCTTAAGTCAGACAAAACGTGCCTACAGTCCAACCTTCCTGAAATAGTCATTTTCCCCCCAAAGAACCCATACCTTACTACATCATCATCTGACCTGTTCACCACTGGTCAACAAGCATCGCCTTCTGCTCCAGTTCAGCCTGCATCGTGCTGCCTCACGGACGCCTGCCGCGTTTTATCTGGGGTCTGCGCAGGCACTAATCTATCATGATACGCAGCTCTACACATGTGCTCGTCAGGAAAAGGATCAGCTTTCTCCAGGACTAGCAGCCCAGAGACATTCTCCTTGGTGTGCGCTCGGTGGGGTCAGTCCTTCCTTCGCTGTGTGGGGCAGGCGACACCCGGGACTGTCACGACCCGGGTACCAAATGATGATTAGAAATACGAAAGGGAAGCCTATGGGTTTTTACATCCCTCACGTTCGAGAAAAATTCCCATTAGGATCAGTGTAGGTCAGGCACACGTCCAGAGAAAAGGGAAGAGCCCTAAATACTGGTATGGAGACAGAGAAAAGGTGAAGTCTTACACTTACTATTCCTTCCACCATTTCAACCTTATTGGAAAGCTTGAAACCTTTTTAATTATAGCAAATCCAAAATGCAAATGTTTTGAGAGCCTTCCCGTCTCTGTGCATATGCCGATAATACATGCTGTGCTCTCATCCCTGTCAGGCATTTAAACAGATTTTTGCTTGGTGCCCAGAAAGCTTTTATGCTCTACGGAAGCTCGCGCAGGTTCTTTCCGCATGACGCTGCTCAGCACTTGAGTCTGTGCACACCACAGGCCTTTGTCTTCTCTGTAGCTGCAAATCTGCAAGCAGCCACATTAGTTTTCTCGAAGCAGGGAGAGAACATGAAAGGTTTGTTTAATTTAATTTGGAGAAATGCTCTGGTGTGTTTATGCAACTAGAATAAGAAACAGGCAGATCAAAACACCATAGTTTTCCGCTCTCTTCCCTCTGCTCCCTTTGCAAAAGGAGAAGGAAAAAAGGCACCTTCCCTTTGAGCCATTCTCTAAAGCAGCGGCCGGCAGAGCCTCCTTCCCTCCCCTCCCAGCACGGACAGCCTCACGAGACAGCGTGCTCCGACCGCCGGTGCTGCCGGGGGATGCTTGGGGAATGGACCCCCTTCTCCTTGCCTGGGGTTAGGGTCTAATCCTGTCCACATTTAGACAAGAGACTCTAAGAAAGGATGAATTGTTACCGCTTGTCATTCTATCGGTGTGTTTTGCCGTTTTGCACATTTTTGAAAATCACAGCAGGGCAGACAGCAAAAACTTCGTGAATTACATAAAAGCACAGAAGTGCAGTCAGCTTGGTTTGGCAAGAAAGTGCAATATATTTGTCCAAGAGTCAAATACATCTCATCGTATGAAAGAATACACGCCCCTTGCACATGCATTAAGAGATGTGGTCTACAACAGTTCTCCATCGGGCAGCTTCTGAGCATTGATTTCTTGAGTTCTTAGGTAAAACGAAGAAGAAAACTAATCTAAGTACACACCATCCTCTTTGAGGGCTCTGCACAGCCTTCACCCCAGTCTCTCTGCTTGGCTGCACTTCAAAAAGAGACAAGGCAGTGCCAACCAGGCGATAGATGACAAGACGTGGGATTTCTCTGAGCTGGCACGGAGTAGGGGAGGGCTCACGCCCGGCCAGCTCGAGCCCAAAGCTAAAGTTGGGCAGCACATCCCCTAGCAAAGCCCCTGGGAGTGCAGGCTGACTCTCTGAAGCCCACCCACCGCAGGGCTGCAGCTGGGGACCCGCTCCGTGACCCACCGCTGCAGGCACAGATGGCCAGGAACACCAAGAGCCTCCATCAACCGGGCCGTGGTGCCAGCAGTGGCCCCTCTGTGCCCGCGGGCGTGGGGCCACGAGGTGCCGACCGTGTTAGACCCCACAGGTCTGCTGCCCTGAACCCCGCTCTCTTCTCCCTCCAGCAGGAAAACGGGAAAATACAAATAAAGGAGGAGCTGGGAGATGTTCATCCGTGAGATAGACCAGATCCCTACACCAGTGACTCGGGTGTAACTTGCTTTAGCGGTCCTTACAAATGTGAAAAACGACACCAGAGAATTTGACTTCTAGGTTTGGTTGCCAAAGACTGAAAGGTGGCAACACCTGACGACTGCTTGGTTCCTCTTTCAGATGAATCAAAGTTCCCAGAGCAGGTCCACACGACAAAACCACTACTAACACTAGAGTCTGCTCACTTCCCAGTGTCTCACCAGGAAGGTCAAGGGCTGAATAGTCCATCTGACTATTCTTTATCCCCCAGGGTGCATATATCCCAACTTGGATACCAACCTGCATTTAAAGAATGTTATTTAAGAACACCGATCTTGTCTGAAGAAGTAGATGTCTAACCAACTCTCTAGAAGCAGCTGAGCAAATAGAAGAAAATTGCCTGTGCTCTCATTGGTGCTACCATGCCTTTGAGTGAAGATTCCTCTGGCACCTTATGCTGGAAAGTCAGATTGTAACCACGATCTAAGGGCTTGTCACCCACCTCACGGTAATTACTTCTGTCAGGAAGTCATCTGATTTATTTGCCAACCCCAGCCTTCATTTTAGAAAAAGGAAGCCCTTGCGATGTGGAGGTAATGTCAAAAGCCACCCAGCCCCAAAGGGAGCGGTGAGCAGATACAGTCCGGAGCAGTGGTGTTTGCAATTTTTTCCATGTAAATGCAGGGGAAGAGTAAGGAGCTAGAGAAAGAATTTAAGTCCTGATGTTGAAAATGCCTGGCGTTTGCAGCCCTTCATTTTACAGACGGCTCTAGCCCTGTGGCTATCAGCAGCCCAAGTTTCTTTGTGTCTGTAATGTCCCCGTGCCGCAGAGCCTAAAACCGAGCGGAACGCGTTGGCCCACAGCACAGGGAGGGTAGCGCAGCTGTAACCGGCACAGCCTTCATCAGTTCTGAAACCTGCAACGTCAGCTTGTTTTTCCATCTGCTCTGATTGTTTCAAATAAGGAGAGAAACATTTTCACATAAAAAACTCCAACTAATTAAAAAAAAGGGTCCGTCACTGAACTGAAGCAAGACTAGTCCTCTAGCTGTTCAGCCTGGGACACGAGGCTCCAGTACAATATTTTCTCCTCCTCCTATTCACAAGAAAATCAAAAAGGGCTCTATTTGGAGTCTGGGCATAAAATCAAAACCTTCACTGGCACCAGAAGGATTCACTAGTTAGCCGTTGCTACCTATTGCTCTTGGTTAGGGTGGGGGTGAGAGGAAGGGGAAAATAAGGTTTTGTGGACTAAGCTAAATTAGTCAGCAGAAAAAATACATTTCTAAAGCTCACGGAACAGTTTGAGAGTTTCACCAAATACAGGAGTGGTGGAACAGTATGCTTACCTGGTTATTTCAAACGGATGATTTAAAATATTTATATCAAGTTACGGTACCTTCTTCAAACACATTTTTATTTTTAAAAAAAGAAGCTAATAAAAAATTACATTCCAAATGGCGACAATCCACATTATCATCGAGACGGTTACAATAAATAAATACTGGCAAATTTTTCTTCTCAGAGTTTGACCATTGCAGCTGCTGGTGGTGCCTTTGGATCCTATGCAGAATCAGAGGGGAAATCATCTTTGGCACTCGGTTCTGTTCAGGGCTTGTAAGACATGCTGCAACGGTACGTGCTGTATTATTAGTACGCATATTATTAGTTGTAATCAGATCAGTTTCCACCCTGATGCAGTTTGACATGGTTTGCAAATACAAAACAGTATCATCTAATACAGGAATGAGCAGTATCTCATTCACATTTACCCAGCATTATAACACTGAAAAAACAAGCTGAGACATTCGGCTACTTTTATAAATAAGAAATACTCTTACAAATGTGCCCAAGTCAACAAACAAAAAGTAGCAAGTTTAGTTAAAAGGCTACATTTTGCTGCAAATCAGTCATTTTGGCCACACTGACAAAAGACCTTTCCCTAGGAATATATCAAAAACCACAGTCAAAACAAATGCCTTAAATCAAAAGTCACTACCTCTCATCTAAATAGTTGATATACAGCAATTTGTTCTTCTGCACATACGTAGGCACATTGTCAACTCCGTAGTTTTGCACAGAAACCATCTCAGAACCTAGGTGAGGCACCGGGAGCGAGCGCCTGGTTCCCTGCAGCTCAACCAATGTCTGATGCAAGCTGAGCATCGGGAGAACCATGTGTTTCGCACACTCCCATACGAGGCAGACGTCTGTTTGCAATGCTAATTGTGTTAGCCAACAGTACTTCTGCAACCCCACTGGACAGTCAGAAAATGTTCTTCCATTTCTATCTTGCATAAAAATTAAAATGAATTCTGGTGTGTACTCATATGCAAACACATACAGAATCATTTTTTCCCTCAACAATAATGACTTCAGAAAGCCTCACAGCTATTTAAACCATTCCCTTCTATCCCGTTCTCTCCAATTTGCAAAAGATGCAACACTTGGAGGCTGTAATTTAGCCAGGACCTCAAAAAAAATCTTCTCTTACAGACTCTTTACAATACTTAAACACTCTGAACAAAACCAGAGGTTGGTAATGAAGTTCTCCTTCCTTTCCAAATGAATTTCTCCCTAACAAACCCAGAAGAAAACAGAAGAGGTCTGAGCTGTAACTGCGCTGAACCGTTGACTACAGAGGAGACCCACAGGCCTAAAAGCAGGTGACACTATTTTTTCTGTTTCAGAACTGTCTTCCCCATAGCCTGGCAGCCATGGTCCCTTTTGTACGCCACTGGAACAAACCAGCTTGGTACTGTCCCATAGTTCTAACACATAGGTACTAAGGAGAGACACGCGACATTGAGAATGCCTCTCAGAAATTGTATGCAAATACAGAATTCGGAGGCAGAAGTAGCCTATATAGCCACCGTTCATTTATTTTAAGTTTTGACAGCTGGGGTGGCTCTCCAGTCCCTGAGAGATCCACCAGTCGTATAGTCAGTTTAGCCTGCTACGTGCACGATAGCCATAAATCTTTGGCACCATAAATCATGATTTTCTGATCTGCTCGGCAATCACCGCAATGTTATTTGATGAGTGGTACCCCCTCTTAATTACAGCTCTGCAAAGGGCTCCGTCCCAGCTCAGCCGGAGCTGACGACTGCAAGGGTACCTCGGCCCTGGCTTTCAGCAGCAGGCGATGCCCTCGCCCCCCAGCACGGCTTCCAAACAGTCGTTCCAACAAAAAGTGCTTCTTTCGGGCACCACTCCGGAGGAGCACGCAGCAGAGGGGCGCAGCAGAGGAAGGGCGGAAGGTGGCTGAGGAAGAGGAGGGGGAACGGGAAGGGAGAGCACTGCACGGCAGAAAGGAGGCTGCTGGAAGGGGCTGGTGCAGACAGCCCAGTGGAGCTCCTGCCATTCCAGGAGCCGCACCACAAGCCCTCATGGTATCCCCAACATCCCCAGTCCTCGGAGGCCCATCCTAAAAGGCCCTCCTTCAGTCCCGCGTGAGCCCTGCTAGCATCTTTTCTGCAGAAAAAAATAACAATGGAGAAGAAAGAAATAGATTTCGGAGAAAATTAGCACCCTTCCGTACCCAGAGACCGGACAGGAGAGAGGGACGATGAGGAAAAAGCATCTTCGTTAAAACAGTGGTACGCGCGTGAGTTAAGCTATTGCCCAATACGTACATCAGGCTAGAGAAATGTAACATCGGGACAGGCTATTCTATGGGGCTGATATTATTTTCTGATGCATTACATGTGGAGATGCATGAATCACATACTGCATAGTGATGAAAAGCTTCTGAATCCCTCCGAAAATGGTCTAAATAAATATGGATATGTTCATTTCTAGCAGGAGGAGTGGAAGATCTGATAGAAGGCTGCTCTGCTCTGGGAAATGAGGAGCAATTTCTGGGCCATCTCATCAAAACAATCACTCAGGTGATTTGAAAACCTTCTCACATGGGATAAGGATTTTTTATTAGTATATAGAGGTGTCTCTGCTATTATTAGATGCTGCTGCTGTCGATACTGCAATACAGTAATAATTATAGTAACAATAAGAACAATGGTTGTATTTATCATATTCAGCGCACGATCTGTCACTCCGTTCCTTGAGTGGCATGAAAAACACATTTATTTCAATCAATACATCTGCCAGGGGAAAACTGATGGCAAGACAACGTTTCTTCGAGGAAACCTTATTTAACAAAACTTTCGACAAGGAGATAAATCTGGATGATGAATACCTAACAAGATTGGCATTAGTCACAGCTCTAACATTGGCCAAGGCAATCTTTGTTAATCACAGAAACGTATAGCTGTTGCAAAAAACCAAGCGACTGTGGCATAATGAGTCAGAGCTCACGAACTGATTCATACTAACAGGGCATGTGCGTATTCCTAGTCTGCTCCAAGTGTGAAGGAAAATAAGGGTGACTGAAGGAACATATTTTCCTTCGCAACTAAAACAGCCGGAGGGTAACGCACCGCCCTGCTGACAACCAGCGGCTCACTGGTGGGCCACAGCGGATCAATGGCTTCGACAGATTTTACAAACCCTGCACCTCTTCCTCTGCATCAAAATCCGATGAACTACAAGAACACACGCGCTGTTAGCGTTTTACAGTCAACCGGGACGAGACCCGCTTCACAACTATCAGATGCAAAATTCCCTACGGTAAACACGCACGGGCCCAAACAGCACCCACCGCCACCAGCGTGAGGGTCTCCCTTCACATGCCCACCTCAGGCCCATCACACCCTCCTTCCAGCTTTTAGGCTGGTTTATACTCACGGACGTAACCTCTCTTCCACACAACTGCGCCGAAAACAAAACTCTCAACATTTAAATACATGGGGAAGAAGCCGTTAGTGACTGCCTCTGCCCTGGCTGCCCTGTAACCGCAGGCTGAGCCAAAGTTCACTCAAGCGACGACCTGCACGATGAAGACACCCCGCTGGCAGCGACGTAAGAGCGACGTCTCCATCAACAGCGTAGGTGTCACCCAGCTAACGAGACACGCGCAGCTCGTGCAAACGGTGCGAGAACACCAAGCAGGCTCAGCGGTTCCTGCGGGATGTGAGCTCACAGCAGTGATTTCGGCTGGGTTAGCGGTCTGTAAAACCATGCGAGGGAATGGAAAAACAGGGAACTGCTCCATCCTGAAAGAAAAGGAAAAGATGCTGGGTTCTTTGTAGACGGCTGCTGAGGCGTGGTGCCTAGGCTGGGAAAACATCCCTCCTGACTCCAAGAGATTCTAAGGATGCCTGCAGGTAAATAAGTGCATCTAAGCAGAACCAGGACGGCTCCTCAGGATGAGAGAGGATTGTAACGATGATATCAATTTTCACTACATATTAATATTGCTGCTAACTTTTATTTGCACAGAGGTGGTCATTAGGGTTATGGACTGAGGCCATGTCTGTGCATACCTTACTGTTGCTGTAGGTGTAAATGCTGCTGCAGCAGCATTCAAGGTGCTTTGGAATAGCCGCAGTCCTCTTGTGCTTGACGTTGGACTCGGGGTTGCTTCACAAAGTTTTAGGTAGCCCTGCGAGCAGCCGGGAGTTGGACTCACTGATCCTTATGGGTCCCTTTCAACCTCAGATATTCCATGATTCTCTGATATATGACCTCTTCTGCAAAGACCATACGCATCCATATAATTTTGGTAATGTGTTGACTTGAAGGCAACTTTTCTAGTAAGCGCATATGAATTTTTGATTGCTTATTTTGTTAGTCTGGCTAGTTGGGGCCTCTGATTTGGGAGTATAAAGCATCTGCATCACTGAATCCACAGGCAATGTGCTTGAGAGCAAGGAAAGCAACTAAGTCTGCGTTAACTATGTACGCCAGCACACTTTGCAAGGCAAAGCAAAATTCTCTAGCCCTTTCCCAACGTGGGCTAGAGGTTGATCCTTGGTTTGTAGCCCACCTGGCATGTCATTCTGATCTCTTCGCCATAGGTACTTATGCAAGTACCAACATTGGAGACTGAAATAAATGAAGCACTTAGTATGTTTTTAATCATTTAAAAACCTTTAACTGCTGGGAAATCCAGAGAAGGTGCAAATACAGCCTGACAAACCAGCTACTTGCACACCACAAGGAAATGCTGCAGGGGTCCCACCTTGAGATTATCTGTTCAGGCAGCCAAAACACGCTCAGACTTACATTCCCTGAGCCCTACTTGGATGTCTTCCATGCCCTCATATGTGCTTGGGAAAAAGTATATGGGACAAACCATGCTGGCTTCCCCAAATTTCTGTACAATTTTTATATCTTAAAAAAACCATCAAAACTTTAGGGTCACACCCCTGCTGAATGCTTCCCTGCGCAAGAGGAAAAAAAAAACAAAACCACAAAAAACACAACAAAAGACTTGCACTATGTACTCAGATAAACTAAGAAAAGAAAACCATTCTACTTAGACCTTATTCAAGCAAACACTCATTAATTTCAATGGGATTTTAATTCTTAGGACTAAATAAAAAACTCTGAAAATCTCTGTATTTGGTCCTTTATTTGTTCCAATTACTCTCACTCCTTCTATTGAACTCCTAGGGCAAAATGCACACCATCAGTCCAGTACATTATAATACCTTTCTTTTCCACAGTAATGAAATCACAGGGCAATCACAGCCTATGGTCAATCTCTATTCTCCTGAGGCATTATTAGCTGTATTTAAATATGTTTCTTTTTGTGTTCACTGACAACAACTAAATGCCCAGCTGTTGTACAGGCTTTGGGAGGATTAGGAAATCAGGCAGTCCAATTTTCTTTCAGCTTGCCTTTCCATCACAGAATTGTTTATGCTTACTGAGTCACATAAATTTATGGCTGATAATTAATTTCTTTATGTTTCTCTTGCCTACCCTTTCTACCCCCATTAAAACTAGCACATTGTAATCAGGTACTAAATAAAAAACTGACAAAAGATAAACATCAGACTAATGCCAGTGAGTAATTAATGCAACCATTATTTTGGCAGATTTGCACAAGATTCATGAAGCTTTATGACTGTTGAAAAATTACATCCCGCCAGCCAAGTGACAGGGAAAGCGACAGGAAATCCAAGTCTTAAAAAAAAAACCAACAAACCCCAACTTTACAAGTTGCAGTGTCAGATCCCTATCTGTACCTCACATGGCACCACCGTGCAGAGCAGCAAACCCTGTACTCTCCCTGCACTTTCTATTTCAGGATTGTTCTCCAGTAAACATTCAGCGACACTATCTGCTTCTGCGAGATGCACTGCACTTTCTGCTATGATCCTTTCTACGTATGAAGCATCAGCTTCACCACCTACTTAACCCAGGTTCTGCTCCAACCGTTTTTTCCTAACCTTATTTCTCTGCAATATTTTCAGCTGGAGTATTTCTACTTCTTTTCCTGCCCAGTGAAGTCTGAAGGGTCTCTGTGCTGAAGAAAATGTGTGTCAGCCCTGCAGCGCTGGATGAATGGAGCATGCATTTGACCTAATTTTCTGATACAAACGGTTCTAAAAATCATTACTTACCTTTCCAAATACTGTACTGACTATGGACACCAAAGCACCCAACTATGGACTGGGATGTACTAACATAACTGGAAGCATTTAAAAACCGCAGCCGCCCCCCAACTCTGACTTTAGTATATCAGCACAGACAGATGCACGCACAAGCAGAGAAATGAATGTGAAAGAGAGCCCCTTTTGCACACATGAATACAAGTACCTGGCAGGTGGGGGCGAGCAGCGCTATTCCTGTCCTTCGGCAGCGAGTGTCAGCACACTCTACGTGGCCCTGTGTGCATCTGCATGTACAGGCTCACACCGTAAATCACGTCTTCTCTTTCCAATATACAGCTGCAGAAATTGGAAGTGTTGATTTATAATTGTGGAGCAAACCTTTATAAGGTTTGTGCCTAGCAAACCCATAAGGCTGTGCCTAGCAGTGGAACCGGATTTTCCGGAGCACTGTGAAGTTATGCAGGGATGGATGAACGCCAGGTTGCACAACGCATCTTGGGGAGGAGAATGTTCTCTCAGTGGTTTCATACTCCTTGTGCCAGTAGGTCCCTTCTCTGCTCCCTGAGTGTGGCCAGCAGCAGGACTAGAGAGGCTGGCATCACTGCCCCACTATCAAGAAAGGCCACAGCAGAGAGGAAGGGAAAAGTCAGGAAGCAAAAGGTGTCAAGACGAAACAGGACTGCTGGACCAACCTCCCAACTTCGCCCAAGGGGCTCAAGGCTGCCTCTTCTATCTGCTCGTTTCACCAGGACCTCGGAAACTACAAAAGCATATACACAACAGTCAGTCTGCAGGATGGTATTCTTCCACCTGCCTAGGTCATCAAAGTTTGCCTGAGGCTATTTACAGATGAGACCATGGCTTCATTCTTCATGGCTTCACTCTTCATGGCTTCTCATTTCCGCTTCACAGTCTAAGTCCTCTGCTCAGACCAGTGGTGGTTTTGATGTCTTGCCAAGAACAGCAAGGATCAAGACCGCAGAACACACAGGTGAAGAAAATAAATTAGCTTGGTCCATGTAAGAAAATCAAGCCAGTTTCATTAAAATGCTGATCATAATGAAATCCCTTTGTTGGGATGCTGTCAAGCCAAAATACGTTCTCACAGAAGACTCCCACCTCTCCGAGTCGATGTTGAGTAGCACAGCTCTGTCCTAGCCATTACTGGGCCTGGTGCCTTCAGTCCAGCCCCGTTCCCATTTTGAAGCTAATGAGAATTTTGACAATGGAGTTTTCCAGGGAGTCAGTATCAGGCCTTAGCAAGCTTTGGGTCAAACTTACCTCAGTTGTAATCTCATTAATTAAAGTAGTCACACTGGCCACTGGTCTGGCTCTTCAAGCAACACTGCCAATGGAAGAACAGTGAATAGATGACAAGCAAACTGGGTTTAAACTAACTGCACTTCTGTTAACTTCTCATTCAACACTACTTCATAATGCTCAGGCTCTTTGAGAAACTTCTAAATAAATTATAAAGACACACACCACCCCTCCCCAAGGCAGTAGCCTTAGAACTGGTGTACTTTCTCGGATAGTAGTTTATTCCTGTCAGTGAGAGCCAAGTGCTGCGAAAGAGGAGCCATAAACCCATTCTGAAAAGCAGCAGCAAGCATGGATCAAAGTGAATCAGCAATTCTAACCATGTGAGACGCTGACATCGTGCTTCCCTGGCTCCAGCCCCGGTCCATAAGAAAGACGGATGCTTGATTAATTACTCCCCAGTCTGCAGAGCTTACACAAGAGCCAAGGACTCAGCAGCATCCCAACCAGCTGACTCAGATAGCAATAACTCATCGGGTGCAATCTGCCTGGACGCCAGATTGCCCTGTCTGCAGTCAATCCACAGGCTAATCCACTCAAAAGGGTTTCTTGGAAAATGCCATTCACGCTTACGCTGGCCAAGCGTCCGCTGGACAAGACACAGCTACGCTACAGTAGCAGCCGAAACCATATTTCACTATGCTTTTCCATGGCTTTCTCTAATGGAGACTGGGAACTCTTCCCCACCACTGAAAATCTGCCGGAAAACACGTTAACACTGGAACGTTTCTCCATTATGTTTGGTAGGCCGGATCTAGTCAATTATGGTAGCCCAACTTGGCGTGTTCTTCATCAACCTCAACGCCTGGTTTTGGAGGCATTCGTATTGTAATCCCAGGACCCTCTTGTGCTGGAGGCTCCACCAGCACACAATGGAAAACGAGCCCCTATTCACAACGGGCTTTGTTTTACCACGTACGTGCTGGGTACCTGAACTGGAAAGACGGGTCAACGTGGGTAGCTCCTCTTGCTGTGTCACCTTCAGAGAGATCTGCTGCTGCCGGAGAAGTGCAGCCCAGGCTGCCGTACCTTACGCTGCTCTGAGCTCGCTGCAAGGCTCTGTTCGGACCTCATCCCTCTGAAGCCTGAGAAGAACTTGAAGTAATATCCCAGGGGTAGAAACGTAAAGGTGAGAGCTCTCCTGCACTTGATCTGTGCCGCAGTGGGTGAGAGAAATGTAATTTTTAATCCACCTAAATAAATACCTGATTCAATGAAGAACAAAGTACCTGTAAAGTAGGTCAGTAATTCTTAGAGAGCACTTGCACTTACATTTCCTTTCGGAAGCCGCATAACAGACTGATCTCCAAGGAAAAGGAGGGCACAAAGGACGACACATTTCCAAGCAAGCAGGAATCGCTTTATTTCTGAACGACAGTACGCAGCTAGAAGCCTAAAGCCCTACAACTCCTGCATTTTTTCGGTCACAGATTTAGCTCGGATTCCTATGCAAAACAGCCCTAGAAAGATTATTTTTTTTCAACCTAATAATACTGTTTCCCCCAGATATATGATATTTTCTACCCGTAAACCCTAGAGAAGAAGAACGAGCAAGAACTCACGAGGAGAAATCTCACAGTGGGCACAGACAGTTTTCACCTTAAGTCCTATTGAGTTGTTAACTATGATGATCTTCTCACAGAGCACCGCTCCACTCAAACACAGCAACTCAGGAGGCCCAGGGCTGGGATGCTAGAAAGAAGCTTAGGCTAATTAATTACATTTCTTTTTCTGACTGCAGTGTTTTTCTGCCCTGTTGGATACTCAGAGGCCAGCACTGGTTCCTCTGATTAAAAGTACCTCATCACGAAATCAAAAGAAAAGCTGCAGGCTAAAGAAAACTGGATTTTTGTTAGCAAGGATTTGCTCTTGGCAAATAATTATAATTGCCAATGTTAAAAGGAGATTGTGAATTAACTACAGCAGACATAAAAAAATAAATTTGGAAAAAAAAGCTTTCAACAATTACAGTGCATATGTCAAATGGAAATTACTCCAATTTGCATAGCTCTGCAGTCACATTGTACAATATCTCAAGTGGATTCATCACAACAAGCCTGTATCTTTAAAATCATTTAAGATAGCCCAGGGTTTTAATAACCCAAAAGACACTTCAGTAAGTATAGATGGAAAGCTAGCCTGGGATTCTTCATTTTTTTTTAAGGTCATATCTACACATAGTTCATTATTATTTCATAATGATGCATTAAAAAACATACTATCCCCACCCCCAAGCACACACATGGTTTTACTGATAAAAAGTACTTTATAGTGGTTTGGGTGATTTCTATAGGTCATCTGTATTCCAGTATAAGCAGCCACATGAGAAGCCACACCACTGCAACTCTGTCTGTAAAACACCACATCCCACATCTTACACTGGGATGCATTTCCATGAAGGTCAGACAGACGGTTCCTGGGAAGGTCTGCATCACCTGCGATGTGTGTCAGTCTGGATGAAGTTTCTAGTTAGAAACTGGAACGTGACTGCATGTGGGTAGGTTTCGAGACGAGCTTTGCTCTGCCCTCCAGCCACGGATCACAAGCTTGTGGGCCATCAGAGAGGACCCCTCTTGGCCAGCCACGCAAGGCTAGCACTCAGGTCTTGTGTGTCAAGGGGCTGATTCCAAATTCACACGCTTGTTGCTGCTTAGGAACGGGGGGTATTTATTAAAATCCCTTTCATTTATGACTGCAGTCCATTTAAACTTGAACTGGGAATCCCCACAGGCCAAACAGAAGGCTCCCTAGGACGTGTCAGAGCTGAGCTTTTTGACCCTTCAGTGTCATCACCTACTTCCACCTTAACCCCGAGTTTGTACCTGCACCTGCCACAGAAGCAATGGGGAGTCAGATTATCCCTCTGTGGGAACAAGGATAACCAGCAGATAACCAGAGCATGACTGAAGGCAGCCACAGGTCAGTTATGGACCACAGCTCACTCACGGATCTCAAAGCACTTGACAAAGCCAAGTGGGAACCATCCTCCCACTGCAAGGAAAGAGGAGTCAACAAGTTCAGTGATTTCTCCCGGTACAGATATTGTGAAAGTGTCAAAAGCAACAATCACGTCTAACCTCTTCCTCTCCTCGTAACCTTTCTGCACCTGCAGGAATTACGCCATCCTTTCAGCTTTTCCACCCAATTTTGCCGTCATTTCTGCTTTTCTTTAAAAAACCAGCCATATTTGCACTTAGCGGATTATTGGAATATCTCAACTTTCTGTGTTAAAAGCAATTGCCATTTAGCTAGAAGTGAAAGACCAAACCTCAGGGGTAGGAGTGTTGGTCCAACCGCCCAAGGGCAGAGGTTTCCCAGAGATTTTGTGTGTAGCAAACCCGCCAGGCTCTTGTCCTCCTGCCTTCACACACCTGATGGCGGAGGGAAATACCGGCTTTAGGCTAGGTTCGTCCCAGGCGATTTTCCAGTACACCAGCACGTAGAGAGAAGTGGGGAGGGTCCCCAGACAAAAAAAAAAAAACAAAAAACAAACAACTAAAAATGTGGCAGAAACACCACCTGGCCATGGTTACAGCCATCGGCAGCAACAGGCCCGTGTGGAGAGATGCCAGTTGGTCGTGCAAGCCCTCCGGAGGGCTAGGCACTGGGTGCAAGAGATTATTTGCAACGTACCTTTTGTTCTTCTGTTTCCAGCTAAGGGTTAATATCTACCCCACCTAACTAGGACTGAACAGAGTGCCGAACACGAGGGAGGCCAATTTCTCTGCAGGCAACTCGCTGCCCACCCCCATGACCCAGCGTACCAAGAGGGAGATGCCAAAACGACGATTGGCGGCCTCTCGCGAGGTAAGCCTGGTCCGAACGCAGCACTGCAGGGTGCTCAGGGGAACCGCCGCGGTAGTGTGCCTTTCCCCTCCAAGCCCAAATTCGGCCCAGTAAGGGCCGTTGTTACACCTGCCAAAAGCATGGTGGCCTGGGTGGAAAGGAGAGGCTCCCCC
>NW_009622764.1:34850-39243 GCF_000690535.1 Cariama cristata
GCATCACTGTCATCAAACCCGCTCTTAGCAAGAGCGGGGACTCCCCTCCGGGCTCTCCCAGCAGGATGGCCAGGGCAAAAGCAGAGCCCAGCAGCCAGCCCCGGGCTCAAGGCACAGGCTGGATGCTCACGCTGCCGCACCCTGCACCGCGCAGGCCATCCTGACCACAAGCATTTTGGTTTCCCAGGGTATTGAGCCTAGGAGCAAACTTTCTACAAGAAGTAGCATGCACTGAAGAGGGGTTTCTATTGCAGCAGTAAGCATGTCCTACCAAACACGGTATTGCCCCACAAACTTAGGCGTTTCTGTCAGGGACATTACAATAGCTGGCTTTGCCCCCGAGGCAGAAGTCAAGGGGAGCACCCAAACGAGTCAAAGTTAGTTCTCCAGGACACGGAGACCTGAGCTATTTTACTGAACACGTCCTTACCTTCCAAGGGCACATCAACGCAAAACAGTACGTACTCGTTCCTTCCCTCCCCTTCCTTGAGCCAGCATCTGCACATGGGTCTCCCATTTTCTTAAAGATGATCCGAGAATGTATGGGCAAGGTCAGATAGAGTAGACGGATGATCCTTTGCCGCAGGAAAATACAGCCAGCGTACCTCGGCACAGCACGATGTGCGTATGGAGTGCTGCTTGCATCACCTGCACCGCTGCCTTGGGAGAGACACGACTTGGTGGATCTGGAGAGAGAGACGGTCCTGCTACAGCAGAGCCTGTACCCAGCTCCTCACGTCTCCCCAAGCTCAGAGCACCAGGAGACACCAGGCTGCTCGATCTTCAGGGATTTCTTAAGCGTCCTGCAAAAATACTGCACGCATTTTGTATGCTGCCTGGATGTTTAGATTCCTTAAGTGAGTTTTTGTTCCCTGCAAATGCGTTCAGTTTCAAAAATGCTTTTTCTAAACTATGCAGCTTGTATTCGTCCTCGAGGCCTGACAGGACACGAAACGTGGCAACACGCTGGAACAGCCTCTCCGCTGCAAACTCCGTTTTGTGCTGCTGCAGCACAAAAAACAGAGTTTTCCAGTTCTATAGGTTCTATAGGATGTCATCACAGCAATGAGAATTTCTTTAGCTTGGACAAGCCTTAACTTCACTGTTATGCTATAGGTGTGGCTTCCCTTTAATAAAGCTATTTTTAACGCCACAATACTCGAGGGTGAACAAAGCACATGCCTGTGCCGATGCCAGTATTTTTACAATACAGCAGGTTTCAGTTGGCCCTGTGACACCGAAAAGAAGCTGGGCTTCACAGAAATTTGGATGGTTCCCTTCTGAGTCACATCCAGTTGGGCTTATCCTTTGGAAAAAAATTGTGGTGTTTGTTCTGAACAAAACTGGCCCTCCTAAGTCTACAGAGGATATTTTGTTCTCCAACTGTGTGGTTTGGAGCTTCTGTTGTTGTCATTGTTGGTTTGGCTCATCTAAAATTGTCCTTTCCACAGTGAGAATTGACAAAACACAGAAATTTGGTCACCTGGTCACAATATTCTGCTAAGGGGAAGCGACGCCAATTCCAGCTCTTCTCTTGCTCCTCTGCTTCCATTTCAGAAAAGACTCGAACGCATCCCTTCATGTACCGAAAAGCAAACATTCCCAGCGTGCGTGTTCACTGCATCACTGAAGAGTTTTCATTGCCATGCAAATAACCCTTCAAAGCACAACAAGCAATGAACGCATCCAGCCGAAATACCGGGCTGCAACCACTCATCTCCATCTGGTCCCTAGTTGAGTCAGCTGCCCAGGAAAATCCGAGGGTAGGCAACAAAACACCAATTTCAGAGAAGGGAAGAAGGCAAGAAAGAAGCTGGATCTCTGGCTTCTGGCATTATTGTACAAAGCCAGGAAAAACGTGACAAAATTACACAGAATATAGAAAATTAAGAAAGGATCTAGTGGAAGAAAGGAAAAGTTTAATTTAATACAATCCGCAACTTAAGCAGGGTTTTTTTTCTACCAAAAAGCCTCCGACAATTTCACTAATCACTGAAAAAAGCGAAAAGGAGGCAAGCAAGACCCGTCATTCACAGCTAGTATCTACCACAGGCTTAGCTTTCCAGCACGTCCTTCCCCAGTGACGAGGACGGAGCGGCACACCTCCGGCTCTCACATGGAAGCAATTATCGGTGTGAGAACAGCCCTCCCTGGGGGAAACCAGTGAACCTCTCGCACAGCCGGACTGATGACTACTCCCATGCAGATACGTAAACAGCCACATAGTTGCTACCTTAGCTTAGCAAAATTTTAAAGTTACGTGATTTTTATCCACTTGCTCATGCTGTTCTGCCAAGCACTGGGTTTTTGGAGGGGATCCCATTTAGAGGAGAGAGGGTGGCTACAGAAATGAAGAGCACGCGAGTTCTGCTGTCCAGTTCTTCCCATCTAACTGTATGAAAACACAGTATCTTTCAGGTTTCTTCGCTCCTTGCTAGCTGTAGCCAGTTTATTCCCTCCAGCCCAAACAGTATCTAAGAAGAACGCTACTGCTTTCTCTACAGCGAATATATGAGACAATGTCAGTGGCTCCTGCCTCAATCCTGCCTCAAAATATCCCAAATGTACTTACAAAAAAATATTTTTTTTTAATGGACTATGGTTACGGGAGAGATCTCTGCAAAGACTGTGTCCTGCTCGCACCCGGCCAGCTTTACACAGAGATGCTCTCGTGCACAGGTGAAGGCACTGCCAGGTGTGCTCCCCAGAAGTAGGAGAAGGAAAGCTCTCCGATGGGGTACCTCACCGGTGGGCACCGAGCGCGCTCCACTACTCCTGGGAGGACGTCGAAACTTCAGAGCGCAGAGCATCCCTTTGGTTGTCCAAGGGGGCAGCTATAGGTACCGCCACTGCGCACTGCAAGGAGTTCTAATCTCAGCCCTCTCCTCCCTCCATCAGGGAAAACCTGCTCACTCAGGTGTGGAGGCATGTGGTGGGACATACGGCTGGGGACACTGGTTAGAGTCTCAGCTGTCCCCTGAGCCAGAACAGCAAAGGCATCGGACCATCCTCCAACACCCTTTCCCGCAGCATCTCCGCAGGGCACGAACTGACCCCCAGTCGCCGTAAGTGGCTGGAGAAGACCTCGGCGCGGAGCAGCACGAGGGGCAGGGGGTACAGCCGTGTTACGGGAGGGTGACCACCTTACTGAGTCGGGCACAGGCAGCCCGGCACAGCTTTGCTGCTGCAGGAAGGCTTCCACGCAGGCTGATGCTCGGGCCCGAGTGCCAGGTACCCGTGTAAGCCACAAAACACCGACACCACCTCACAGCTGCTCTGCAAGTGGGGGAGACCCCGACGCCGGTTATGAAAGGAAGGGAAGAGGAATCCCATACCCAACTAACACTGAAACGACTTTGACTGTCTCCCTGAAGGACCAGGGGCGACTTCCCACCAAGGTCAGCTAAGGCTTCTCAGCTGTTAATCTGCAGTCCCTTCAGGGGACTGGACCTGCATTGGAAGCACTTTTCATTTCCCCCGAAAGCATCACAAAGTTAAGTCCTGTCTTCAGCGCTGGGCTTTGTCTCCCTATAAAACATCTCAGTAGGATCAGGCAGTTTCAGCAAAGAGAGGCTGGGCAGCCCTTATCTCGTCTGTGGCTGTTTATTTGTCACAGACAGCCACGGCAACTTATCTGACACTTCCACTGGAGCCCACAAGGCAAGACCACCTCTGCACAGCGCACTCCGAACGTCCGCGGGGAGAACACGAGTCCCAGGTCACAGGGGCAGGGGAGCAGGAGGGGTCGGCTTCCCCCTCCTTGGGCAAGACCCTGCTCCAGTTGCCTCACTAGGGCTTAATTTAATTTTCCACACAAAATCACCCACAGCTGCTTCTCTTCACTTCCCTCCACAAGAACTGCTTGTCCCCGTTTGCCCCTCTCTGCTGTCACTTCAGCGGGATCAAAACTAGTGACAACAAGGAGAAATCTGACGCACGCAAACGTGAATTTTGGCAGCGCACGGCTTCTGTGCGGCCAGTCGAGATGGGCTAAAGCCTTCCCTCGCCACTTCGGCGCACACAAACGTACGTGGGTGCAGAAAGGGGACAAAGCTTTTCCCCCGCACCAGCCAGCGGAGCACCGAAACACTGCGGCTCTGTCTCCGACACCTCAACACCTAGGAAAGTCCCGGAGGAGAAGCGCGTGGGCTGGGACCCCCGGGGAACACCCAGGAATTCCTTGCCCACCACGAGAAGGTGCTTCAAACGCTTGTTTGTCTTGGACGCCAGATCCTTTCAAGGCGTACAAGCTCCCTGGCACACAATTAAATATCACTGATGTAATGCTGGGCTTCTAGGTACGTTTTAGCTACGTGAAACCCAGATCTCCCAATAAATCCTTGCACTGGGCCATTTTCCATGTTGGAGCGTTAGGACGGGGGCAGTTGGCCAG
>NW_009622764.1:39472-63735 GCF_000690535.1 Cariama cristata
TTTGTTGGGAGTTTTCCTGTTTGTTTCATTGGGAGTTTGTTTGTTTTTAACTTACCAATCCTATTGAGAACATTTGGGACAAAAGATTTCTGTATATTATTTGAGTTATATGCCAGACCTTATAATAAAGTTTTATTCATTCAAATCCTTAAGGTTTAGCCAGTGAAGATATGAATCAGAAACGAAAGAATCTTATAGAATAGCACAGGAGAGGGAAGTAAGCTCCCATTTCTTAACAGCTTGCAAACAACCTGCAAACTAGCTTGACCATGAGAAAGCTTCAGAGGTGCAGTTCCCTGTAATTTTTTCCCCTAAGACAGAGTGAGATGGGACTGGCCACAGAATCCTTTTTAGGCTAATTTAATAAGGAAACAAAACTCATGGGATCACACTTTGTGTACATTTGTTTGTAGGCCAATATGTTTGACCACCTGACTCCTGCTGACTTTTTTATATGTTAAATTATTCCACATAGGAAAAAAACAAACACAAAGCAAAAATCAGGTTTCGTTAGTTCTGTTTAAATGCAGCTCAAGGATATATCAGAACTGCCCATGACTAAAAAGCTATGACTGTTCAGCAATGCATGTCTCTACCTTTGCAGGTACAATGTATTATAAATGGAATGGGTCATGGTGATAAAGTGGACATCTCAGGGCACCAGAAAAAAAAAGGAGGGGGGGGAGGATGGAGTGGGGACACAATGGGATGGGGACACACAGGACTGATGTTCCACTCTCTTCTAGAAAATGCAGTTGTTCCGAGCAGGAAGGGATTTAGGTTCCAATTCCAGAGGCGCCAGTCACTACAGAGGGTGCGGAGCAGAGACGAGATAAGCTATACAAGCAGGAAACCAAAAACTATGCTAATACGTGGCCTTTCCCCGACCCATCTTGAGTAACACAAGAAGGGCTTAAGAGTATCCCAGCCAGCAGAGACAAGCCTGTCAGAGGACATCTAGCTGCGGGGAGCTGGACCGGCATCTGGATCCACACCATCCTCCAGCGTTGCTTACGGACACGGCGGAAAGCCAAGCCTGGTGAGGTGAAAAGAAACAACAGGCAACCTCTGTATGCTGGGAAGGGAACCCACACCATCGGCCAATACGAGACACTGACCCTTCAGTTAAAGAGGAAAAAGTGTCAGTAAATATTTAAAGAAGGACTTCAAAAAAGAGTCTCAGTTATATAAAACAAAATCAATGTCATTTAAGAGCAATTTCTTTCAGCCTGACCTAAATCCTCTTTCAGAAACTCTCATCTCCTTATACATCACTGTGTTAGGAACACAATAAACAATAAAACAAAAAAATGACGATCAGAAGCCAAATTCTAGGGCTGATTTATGCAGTTACAGGGTCACAGCAGGCCACAGAGGGTTTCAATCTGTGGCTGAACACCAAAACGCGAGATCCCGTGAGCGTTCAGTCAGAGAAACTGGAGGAAATCTCAGGGCTCAGAGTTCACATTCACCAGCTCCCCACCCCAGATAAAGACCCAGCGCTGTTAGAACAAAACACAGCGAAACGGATAAAGGTAGCGGTGGTACAGGTATGCTGTCGGAGATCAGACCAGGTCCCAGTCTACAACTTTAATGAAAGAAGGATTCTAAGGTGTCCCTTAATAATGTACATTAGGGTGTTCTATGAGCGAGGTGCAAAGGGGAACAAGTTAAAAAACATAGAGCTTTCTTCAACACACACCAGATCACCAATTTACCCGGGGTTTTGTTTTGCACGGGGGAGTTCTCTAGAGGAAGATGAAGTGCAGACCACCTAAGGGTAAGACACCTGGAGAAGGTCTCACGTGCACCACGCACAGCTTCAGAACAACCCCAGCTGTGCCAGTGCCATAACATCTGCCAGCCTCCTTAAGGGCAGCTCTTGCGATGTAAGCATAACGTGCACCTATGAGGGAAAACGCTAATCACGTAGCATGTGGTGGAGACGTGCCACCGGGAACGTACTTTGGAGTAAATGAGAAATGTCACTTCCCCCCGTCGTGGTGAGGCAGGCAGAACCACCAAGGGGATGGAGGACAGCACAATGTGCAAACTGCCTGGTGGGAAGTGACATCTTTGTATCACAACTGAAAACCAGCGTAGCAAGTTTCTGTGGAAAAACATTTGAAGTCTTAACTCCATTCCCCATTCAATAAGTGCAGACACAAAGGAGTGGGAAAATGTTTCCAGCAGTTCCCCAGGAGTCACGTCCTGCTGGAGTTAGAGCTGTGCAAGTACACAAGTCTGAGTCCTTGGGCGGCTTTTACAACCAAGCAGGAAATTTTTAACAAAATAATTTTTGTGATGAAGTAGAGCACGATAGGGTGAGCAAAAAATCCATTCACCAGTCCATCACACTAAAAGAAACAGACTGTTCTTCTCCAGACTGCTGCCGTTGTTTTCAGATAGTGCCTCAGAGGTGTGAGTCAATATAACATCTGGCTCTGCTGGGCCAGTTTCTGCTAAACCAACAGCAAGCCAGCCTAGAAGGAAAAACCGACTGTGACTAAGCAGGTCTTACCAGGCATGCGAGGCATCGTGCCTTGCAACTTCCTTGAAGCCTTTCCAGGCCATCAGGTGGCCCAAAGCACACAGCCAAAACCTGCC
The DNA here is from genome assembly GCF_000690535.1 of Cariama cristata. Lineage (NCBI taxonomy): Eukaryota > Metazoa > Chordata > Aves > Cariamiformes > Cariamidae > Cariama > Cariama cristata. The sequence goes on from NW_009622764.1 coordinate 42,080, forward strand.
AGGCAATGCTGTAATGTCTTCGTATCCTTCCCGTGGTGGGGAGGGACCTAAACCACCCGGTGGGATGTCCTTCTTCATCACTGCCTGGTGGGATGTCTGTCTTCATCACTACCCAGCTGGGCTGAATGAGACCAAATGCAAAGGCCGAGCGCTCGACGACTCCCACCACCCCACCGTGCAGGACGCATTGAGGGCTCAGGGTCCCACGTGGCTACTTGCCCTTGGCTCACACAGGCCACTCTGGCCAGGGAGATGCCCAGCGCCTCGACGACTGACCACACTTCCCAAAGACTGAAAGACATCAGTGTCTTTTTCACAACCCCCCAGAAGACCAAGGTATGAGATCCTCTCACAAGAAGAATTATTACGATCCCAAAAGGGTGGGAAGCACACAGCACTTTTGCATAACAGTCTATTAACATACAACGACTGCTCCAACTACAAAAACAATTGCTACCCTCTTTCTGCCTGGAAGATGACCCAAAGGCCATAAAAGCAACCAGAAGTCCTGGGCAAAGCAACCCAATAACGTGCACAGAGCTCCTCAGAGCCTTCCCTGTGACCGTAGGGAGGAACAGACAAAAAAAACCAAGAAGAAATCAAAAGAAGGGGTAGCGAGAGTCCATCTGTACCTAAATCGCCCATCAGAGAATCAAGAGACCACCCCTGTTGTAATTTATCCTCTTAGTCCTCAAAGACAGCACTCAAATCAGAAAAAGGAAAGAATTACAGAAGAAAAAAAAAAAGGAAAAAGAAAAAAAAGACTGAATTCATTCAGTCCCAAAACTTGGGTGAAGGCAGAGGATTTGTGATCAGACAGCGCACATACAGAAATGTGTACATCTATGAAAGACTTCAACTGTAGAGGAGCAGAAAATGGATCCAAGATTGCCACAAAAGCTTCTTATGCTTTTGGCTTTATAAATTTTATAAAGCTAGCTGTTTGGGAAGGGGATAAAAGTTGTGTTTTTTTATTTCCCACTCAAAAGAAGCCACTGTCACTTCATTTAGGTCACCTCTGCCTACATGGGGGCAGGTTTCCCTTCTGCATAACTTAGTTACTTACAAAATCTTGGGGCACTTTCATCATCACCAACCACAACATCCTGCGAGACAGCAGATAATCATTAATGATTTGTACAGCCTGTGAAAAGCAGCATAGAGAGACTACAAGCCCTGGATTCATTTCTGCTCCTTTCTGCCATCACAAAGTTAAGCATCTAGTCTAAACTAATAATCTGGGATTCCTCTGGGCTCAACAGTCAGAAATACATGCTGCCAGAAGGTTTTACCTTATCTAATTTAGGCACACATTTTAGGGTGGTGCCCATCCTTCCACCATCTACAAAGAGCCTTGGTACCAAGTCAAGACTAAATACGTGACTTTTCAATGAGATGTCTAAACAAAGACCATCTAAAGTTAATTGAGACAGGCCTCCACTATACAGGAGGCAGAAAATCAGTAACAACAGAACAGAAGAGTTAACTTGCACCTCCGGAATCTCAGGCTAATAGGCAAACTATTGGAAGGACCCTTCCTCCGCTGCATTATTTCATAACGCTTGCTTGGCACGTTTCTGCCTGTTAACAGAGGACACCTGTAAGAGAAGCACCACGGAAAGTCACTGACACTGGGGCCGTTTATAGAAAGGCAGGTTTTTTGGACTAAACTAATTCAGGCTAAACAGCCTACAAGATGCCTACGTCCCAAAGCACACGGCGTTAGCATCAGCCCCTCGCGCCTCGTGAGACTCAATACCGTCGGGGTGCTATGAACGGGGCAGCTCAGATTTCCAGTGGTTCTGTAGGATGCTCACTTGGACAGCTGAAAGGCAGATGTCTGGCAAGTCTAATAATAAACAGAAATTATCAATTCAAGCTCAAGCCTAAGAAGAGAACTTAGAAATGCTAATCCATGTGAAACAGTAAATTCCGGTATCTTTGCCAATGTTTTCATCTGAGTTAGCCAAGCCAAGCTAAAAACACAGCAGGCACGGAAAGATGCTCACTGGTACGTGAGGCCACAAAAACGGCATCTGGTCTGAGCTACCACATGACTTGCCTCTCTGGCTGGAGCCGGCTCAAGAAGAAATCTGAAGGGTGGATCAGGCAGAGGGATTTTGTTAACTGGCGAGATGATGCACTGGCAGAGCGAGCCGAAGGCAACGACAGCGCTGCAGCCAGGCTCTGCTGTTCTCCTCTGCGACATCCCCGCATCTGACTTTATTATCAATGGGCAGCTGCTGCAGAAATTGAAGCGACGCTGAAATGACAACTCTATTAAAGGGGCAGATGGTCCTATGAGCAAATGTTTCACCAAGGACCGGGTAGATATCATCAAACTCATTTCTCAAGGACTCAGAAATGACAGCTGATGTCCCAAGAGATGAAATTTCAGAGTGTTACTGTACCGTGTAGCCAGGGGCCAGGAATATTCTTGAATATGATCCGACTTAAAAATATAATGAGGCTGCTCCAAACATAAGTCTATCAGTAGGGTTAGAATCCTTGGTAGTAGCTTTTACGACAGTCATGGTTGAAATGTGCCATTTTGGGAAGGGAGCCAAACTGCTTATACATGGAGTGCAGCTGCACCATAAAGCCGCTGCAGCTTTTTGGATGGATTATCATTCATAATGAAGTGGCAAAAGGCAGGAAAATGAAAGAAAGAGGTGCCAAAGTAGACCATATTTATCCTACAAAATGTGCTGCTCTTTTTAAAACACTGGAAATCAGATTCATAAGACAAAGTTTACTGGACAAAATGTTGACTGTAAATTAGTTCTCCTGTTACCTTAACAGAAAATTTTGAAATTCAAATTGATGTATACTGTCACTTTTCCCTACGTACAAAGGATTGAGCATGCCGACAAGTAACACGATGCCTTTCACGCATAATGCTTGTTTCAGTTTTCTCCTTGCCAATTCGTAAATCAAATTTGATATACTCAATTATTTATAACTTCCAATAAAAAACATGGCTATCCTTGGAGCATAGGTCAATGGGGTAAAGCTTCACAGCTGATCGCTGGCCAGAGCGGTGGTCTCTAAGGCTTTCAAGAAACGACCTACCAAAACCAGGACACAACTAACCAGGTTCAAAGCATGCAAACAACATTCAGAGAGCATAGGGGTTAAAATTCACATGAAGCTGATCAGACAGCAAGAACATGGGACATTCCTTCACTGTTCCACTGGGCAATGCCAAAAAAGTGATAGTCCTTACTACACGAAGTCCTTTACTACTACACAAAGTCACCCCGTCAGGGTTAAGCCTCCATCTGCAGGGAACAATGGCATGACAAAGCTTGGCAAAAATAATTCTCACTAAAAAAAAAATGGATCAGCAGATTTAAAAATCCTTACCCATACAGCCAAGTTTAGGAATGGAGTTGAAGGTCCCTAATCTTAAACTGCATAAAACATTATCTAAGTCTAGCTACCATTTTTGTACAAAAAGGGGGAATTCCTTTAATATTTCCAAGCAATTAAGCCAACCTTCACTCCGCCTTTTTAAGGTGCTGACATTTACATTGGGAAAATACAACAAGGCTTAAAGAAAGCCCTTACCTATACATGCACATATGGATGTACACACCCAAGCATCATGGGTTCAGAGGCAACATTGCTGCTCACTACCACGAACAGTCCCTGCAAATTCACGTGATTGTTCTTGGCAACACTACAGCTGGAAAGGCTTGCAGGGTTGGGACCATGTGTTAAACCACTTTGTTCACGAAGCGTGAGGTAGTGCTATGTTATTTCGGTCCGCCCTAGCTCTGTTTTTCTGTAATGTGCCACTCATATTTACGATACCAAATATCAAATATATTACAAACTGTTGTTATTGTTTTTGTGTTTTACAAACGTACTTCCATCTCTGTGCCCAATGAATATTTGAAGTGGCAGCTGTGATGGTTCTTGTGCACGGTGAATTCTGCAGGGCTTTGGTCCCATCTTCACGTTCAATCTGCATGAAGCCTACAGGCCTCCTGAGCACCGGGGGCATTTCTGGTTTCTGCATTTAAGGACAAACTGGACACAAAAAAGGTACACAGACAGGCGACTGCAATGATTAAGGGGACAGAGGGGCTGCTTTACCAACAGAGACTGAAAACCCTGGGGGTCTTCGGCTTAAAAAGGCAAAGTCTGAGGAGGGATATGATGAAGATTTACAAAATTATGAAGGCTGTGGATAAGGTACTTGTAGAACTGGTTTTCACCAAATTCAGCATTATTAGATGTGGGAGGCATTCACTGAAACTAGCAGGAAATCATTTAAAAATCAATAAGAGAAGGTACATTTCTACTGAGACGGTAGTGAATTTCTGGAATTTGTTGCCACAGTGATGACCTGTAACATCTGCCACAGGCAGACAGTATCAGCAAGTTCAAAAAGGGATTAGACAAATCCAAGGACGACGGGTCCACAAACAAACAGTACCGGGAACTGGCAAGGATGCTCCTCCCAACAGCCCTCCCCAAGAGCGGTGGATGCAGGAGGGTGCAAGGAGCAGACTGCAGGCAGGGGCAGGCTCCCCCATCAGCACATCCTTTGGGCACTGCCGGAGAAAAACCCAGGCCCAGATAGGAACCTTGGCGTGACCCAGTTGGGCATTTCTCTTACCTTTTTATGCCCGACTGCTAGGTGACTGCTAGTTTGGGGCACTTAATTTGGGATTGATTTCCACAGTGACCGTTACCTCACTTGCAGCTGTGGATGCTCCAAAAGTCTCCGGTAACAGGCACCCAAAAAAAAGGCAGCAGCCGATATTCATGAAGCCTACCGACAAGGAGAGCTACAAATATTTTCTCCCTTTACCCTGCCTCAGGGCAGATAAGCACACTTTTATACAACCATATATTTGTAGTTATTTCAATTCCACAGCATTCAGAATCCTGGTAAACGTCCTTTATGGATCCCCCTGACAGACTGATGCCCTTCCCTCTTCAAACCTGCTTTTACCCAAAGAATCCCAGCTCGCCCACTTCTCCACCAAGGCTTGCTTTTATTATTCTGCACAGAGCGCAGCTTATAACGCAGCGGCCTGATGAAAGTTCAGTGCTACCCTTGAGCGGTCCACACAACAGCCTGGCTTCATGGGAACACATCTTCTCTGTGGCGCGGCGAGCAGCATCAGGGTGACGTTGGAAACATTAATTACAGACATGCCTGCCAGGCCTAGAGCCCACACGCTCTGAACAATCAGAGCAGAAGGACATTGAGAAGGGACTTCAACAGATGTCAGAGGACGTGGAAGAGCAGTTTCCCTTGCCGACTCCATCACTGTTGTTTTTCTATTGTAATAATTATCTGGCACGCAAAGCCTTTGTACGCGCACTGTATGAACCTAACATTTCTCAATCCTATAAAGGAGCTGCTTTATGTTTAGTGGCCATCTAGTGATGACCAACATCAGTGGCAGGAAGAATTTAGTTTGGCTCTTCTCACTCTTATTTTAGCTATCTTTCACCTGCATCTAATCTTTCGGCACACTGTTAGGGGCACAGAAATAGGTCAGCGGGAGTCCAATTGACTGCAAAAAACAAGTGAACTTCAGCTTAAATATTAGGGAAAAAAAAGTCATCTTTGAGTATTACTTCTTGTTCTCTGCCCATGTACTAAATAGATTTTAAAACTTCAGCTCCACGTGTCATTTGGTCATATGAACATTCATGTGAAGCTGATTGTTCACGATGATGAATTTCACCACCAAATCCAGTGAGATCCCAAGCCTCAGTAAAGAACGAGGCTGATCTCTGAGTCACCAGTGAGAAGACAGTGACCTACAAAACTTGAAAACTCCGATTCATCCCTAGTTTGGGGCATCTTAAACCTCCATGGATTATTGGCTTGTACTTGCTTTCATGCTATGGTAAGAATGAATAAAGAAACACCTCATCGTTTTGGGGAGCAGAGAAGGTTATTTGAAGTGGAGCCGGCAGCCTTGCGCTATTGCATGGGAACACTCCCAAAACCAGGACAGAGTCCTACCCTGAACTGAGGCAAATTTGTAACTTGCTACATAGCTAAAACACCCCTCAGCCAGCTCAAATCCTCTTGCAAAGACATTAATATTTTTTTATAGACCAGGAGTTTGGAGTGATGAAATAAGTGCACGTGTTCAGCAGTCATCGAAATCAGGCCCAAAGGATCCCTCCTCTTCCTTGCTATTCCCTTCATAAGGGAAGGCTACTGCCGGTAGAGCTTAGCTTGTAAGAGTGGAAGTTACCAGAAACGCCACGAAGCTGCCCGGGAACTCTGCAACTTCCTCCATGCAGAAGGTACCCAGACACCCCAGTGACGGGCAGCATTTTGTTAAGTCAAAGGATCAACAGACGGACAGACAGAATCACCTGTGCGAGGCCAGTCCACATGTAACAGAAGTACCAACTTCCAAACTTCCACTTTAACTTCAAGACCATACCTCCCTTTGTTACTAATTACAATGAAGCCACCCTGTGTTACTGTCAGTGATGTACGATACAGCATATCCTCTGCGATTCTCCAAGGTCTTAAATGACTCAACCGCTTTAGATTATACGTGCAGAGACACTTTCTATGACTATATTTAGTTTTAGAGAGGGTCTGGAAAAGTGATATCACCACTGGAATGAGGAAGTATTTATCCCCCGACTGGAAACACATGATGATGATGTAAAGGTACTATTTGGAGAGCTCTATTTATATGGTTGTTTCCTGAATCTTAACGTGACTCAGAGAATCTTGGGACATAACATGGTGCCACCGCCACAGTCCTCAGGAATCACTGCCAAAGTTTCACAAAAGCTTGACTAACAGCGAGTTACCACAGCATTGCGAAGCGAGGCTGAGCAACAGATGTTGAAATTTAATGACTTGACCAGTTTGTTACCCATGGATTTAAAACTGCATTATTAATGGTAGACCAGAATTACATGGGAAATAGCCAACAACTGCAGTATAATAAATGTGCAAGGGCAGTTAGCGCAGAGTGAAATTTGATTTCACTAATTACTGCTTGTTGCAATTATTCTGCCTTTACAGATCAATAGCTGCTTTCCCAAAGCCAATTGCTCCTGCTTCTTAACCAGCCAGGAATTCCCGTGATAATCAGTTGTTCAGAAGTACTCTCCGAGAGGTTTACAAAAGCAGAGGAGATCCAGTTGCCGAACAAGCTCCCAGGAGCAAATCTTGCGAACTCAGTCTGAACGTTTTCCAAAAGGACCGCAAATCTTTTCACTCAGAGAGGAACACCTCTCCAGTAAAGAGAAAGGCATTCAACCACTTCCCTTTCTTTTTACCTTTAAAAAATAAAAGGAAACTAGAACACAACTGTCTGTACTCAGAGAACATAGCCAGAAGCCCTGTGACTATGACCAGTCTGTTTGACGGAGCAGACTGAGGAAGAACATGGCAAAGGTTATTAGAAAAAGGAAGGAAAATAAGAATCAAAATGCCACACCTACGGGCGTCAGCGACAGCAGTGAGTTACACCAAGCCCCTCAGAAACAGCAGTAAGGTAACCCTGCATTGGCATTCCTAATTTGATGTTACTACACCTAACGGAGCTTGATCGCTCTTGCAAAGCCAAGGCAAAATCCAGCAGCAAACGCAGGATCGTCTAAGATGAGAGGTTCCTTGTGCAAATCATCACCTAACAACTTTGATAGGCTATGTGAATGTCTAAATACGATCCTCTGTTTCTGCTCCATCCTTGTTTCTGGAACTTGTCCCTATCTGTCTTTAACAACTGGATCATACCATATCCCAAACTGGTCCCTGTGCCAGCACGGGGATCGAGCAGAGCACAAACTGCTACCCCGTCAAAACGGCAGCACCTTTACGCCGGCTCTGCACAAAACAAGCAAGCAGAATAGTGAATCAAGCCATGTTCATAGTTTGTATTTGACTAACAGATTATTCACTTCTTGGAAAGTTTAAGATTTAACGAAATCACAGGGTAATGAGACAGTGCTACATTGCCCAGTTCTTAAGGGCAGAAATACCCATTGATTACAGGAGCAAGTGAGATGCCTAAATACAGGGCAGCAGAAAACACAGGGGAAAAGAGGCTCAGAAAGGAGGGGATCATAGCAATTATTTCTTTCATGGTGTTTTGGGTTTGTTTGGTTTGGGTTTTTATTCTCCCTTCAGTCACTCCAGCGGGAGGTGGATTTGCTTACAACAAGGAAAAAAGAGCTAGGGTAAAAAAATACCACAGACCTCTCTGAAAATTGTTTGAACTTGAGGACAAATGGGATACAGGGACCACCTACCAAAAAATCCTCGTGTTGCCATACCAGTTGAGGAGTCCTCAGCGAGCACATCCAGCTAACAAAGCCACACGGCCCTGGGCTCTCCACGGACACCATGAACATCCAGGGTTCCCCGTCACAGCCCAAACGGTCTTACATTTCTGCTGCCACACACCAGCTCCCACACCAGCCCCCCAATTCTTTGCTGGGCCACCTGTGCTCTGTTATGTCCCTCACAGTCCCCAGCCTCCCAAAAAACCCCAGGATAAGTCTTGCTGCTGCACCCCGTTCCGTGTCCCGTAGGAACACACGGCATCACAGACACCAACGGCACTGTACCGTTTAGCTCGGAAAGACAGAGTCAAGCTTATACTTTAACCGCGTGTAGGCTAAATGAAAATAATTTTTCAAAACATCTGCTTATTTACTTCTTCAGCATGAAATATGGCTTTTACGCTGAAATTGCATTTCCCCAGCAAAAGTCTGCTATCAGTAAAAATGTTGAACGTTTTACATTGTGAAAAAGGTACATATGTTTCAGTCTTCAGCAAACAGCTTTCCTTGCTCCTATCCCCTTTCTTGTCCTCTCAAGTTCCGATAATCAAAAGCTTCAGCTAGTTGCAAGACATCTGCAACATAATCAGAACCCAAAGTGCCCCATTAGCCACAGTTTGGTTGCTGAATCCCTTCCCCAAAATATTTAGTTTAGGAGGCCATAATAAAAAAGTCTACAACAAACCCATTTTTGTTACTGTTTAAATCTTTCGCAGAATTAAAAAAAAACCAAACCACACAACATTGCACTCCTCCATAACTGAGTAGCAGTGCTGGTATTGAGCAATTAATCATCATATAAGGTTCTTAACATCGTGCGTGACAGTAACGAGACAATTCAATTGTTTGCCAAGATCAGAGTGCCAATATAACCATTGATTGCTTATATTTCTTATTACACAAACATTGTAACAGTTTTAATCAAATAGCATCCAGCATCACTAATGTGCCCTTACAATAACACAGTATTAATACGATTGTTCAAGGTGTCTCTCAGGAGATGTAAAATTCATAATTTTGACGGCTCTGTCCAAACCCGATTTCCCCTGCTCTACTCATGCCCTCCTTAACGCACTCTCCCATGGTCTGTGCTCCTGTTCCGTACAATGCTCTGGCTTTTCCTCCCCTTCTGCATCTTATCTCTGGATAATTTCATCAGCCGTTTCAACTGTATGTGAACTGATGACACACAGATGTACAACTATCTCCCGACTTCTCGCTTTTGGCACTCAGTAAATTCTTGACCTGTCTTTTTGGACAGCGCATCCACATCACATCACCTGGCCTTCAGCTCAAGCACAACACAGTAAAAGGGAATATTTCACTTCCCATCAAATTTCGCCTCCTCTTGCTTTTCATCCTGGGGACAACACAGCTCAGCCCCGTATCACTGTCATCTTGGATATGTACCTCTTTTAGGTCTACAAATCTGGATTATGCTGAAGGTCTTGCTGAGACAGAGCTTATCCTAGGGGCTTCTCCAGATTTCCTCAGCTCTGCAAGAGGACACTTTTCCTCCAGACCAGAAACATGCCTCTCTGCAGTTTCACCTGAAAAGGGTTACGCTAAATAGAAAAACGGGTCTGTTGCTCCCAAACGGAGCTACCCGCAAGCGGAGTAGTTAGTAACAGAAGACGCACTTTACCTTCACAACTTCATTTAGCCTGTGTTAATGCAGAGGGGTAGACAGGATATCCTGCACGTACTTTTTACACGGCATCTTTACAGTTCTTCCTTTCTCGGGCATCTGGCACCAAACGTCTCAGTGACTCCAACGTTGTTTCCTCCAGTCCCCATAAAGAGAAGCTTGTTCTCTCCCACCCAGAAGGCTTCGGCAAAGATGACGGCCCAAGGCTATCACTATCACCTCACTCATCACTGTCTTCACCAGCTCTTTCCACACATTCTTGCATCAAACTTATCTTTGGTTTCAAGGCTTTCAGCATAAGCTTATCTTTGGTTTCAAGGCTTTCCATCACTTACCCTCACCCTGCCTATCACTCCTCACTCGCTACTGAGGCATCGATTCCTGCTTCTGATCGCCCCATGAAGCCGCCTGCTATCACCCAACTATCAGACTTTCCAACGAGCGTTTTTGTGCTTTTCTTCATCTCGCCTTCCCTACCACTACCGCTCATCTCCTCCAGGTTTTTTTGTGTGTCAACTTTTCAGTGCCACCTATATCAGAATTGACGTCTGGCTCGTGAAAAATATTATGCCCTTGTCTTCTCTGCACTCCCCCATGTACCATCTATATCCACCTCTTACATATTGATTTCTATTAACATGAAAAGCTCACCAGACAGAATCTGTTTTCTGCTCAATGCTGATACAGTGCCTAGCACAGTGGAGTCCTGCTCATGTGCTAGATAGGGCCTATGGTATGGTAACGTGTAACATGCTCATGTGTGTTGTATGTATGTGTCATGTAATGTATGGTAACACAGTGCAGATCTAATACACGGCCGTGTGCATCTTTGCTGCTTCGGGATACAAGCAGTCTGTGTAGCCAAAGAGCCAAGAGGCAGAAGCAAGCGAACAAAATACACCACTACTTTTGCTATTTGAATGTAAATCTGAAATTTTGAAGCAAGATAAGTATCTCAGAATACAAGTATCCTAATTTAGTTATTAGTAGCCACCCACAGAAATGGAAAATAATTATAGTCCAAACTCTGGAGTCATTCTTAAAACCTTTTCCAAACACTCACAGATTCCCCAGACCGTCTGTTGTGAAAACAGTTATATCTGTATCAAGCTTTATTTTAGCACAGCTTATTCCACTCTTCTTACGGGAAGAAACTACACTGGTGTAAACCGTGTTTTATAACTGTACAGCTGCACCAGCATTGTTTCTGTTAGCGTAACTATTTCAGGTTTCACAATAGCTTCACAAGTAAAAGCCAAGCCTGAGTTTAGCCCATTGAGTCAAACTCACATATAAGATCATCATATGGAATCACCACCCTGAATCAGAATAATCGAGAAAGCCTGCGTGGGGATTCTCACCTTATTTTAAGTTTTGTCTCCATTTTAAAGGTGAGCAGTTGTAACATAATCTGGAGACATGCTTGATGTTCCCCTCACAGCTGTGGCGATGGCACCTTACCACCATTCTCCGAGGTCACCTCCAATATGACTGCTGCACGTGCTGACACACTCGAGTGAGTTTTACTCTAGCAGCAAGAGCAACGAAATGACAGCAGCAGGGACTGTCACGGACCAAATGCCTGGTGACTTTGCACAGGGCGCGCTGATGTCTGTGCTACTCCAGCTCCGCTGCTGCTGATGGTCAAGAGCAACAAAATCACAGCGGCAGGGACTGTCACGGACCAAAGGATGCCTGGTGACTTTGCACAGGGCGCGCTGATGTCTGTGCTACTCCAGCTCCGCTGCTGCTGATGGTCAGCCTGGCCAGGTTAGGGCATGCAGGACACTGACTAGAACATCTTTCTATTCGGGGACAGTTTTGAGATGCCAGGGCAGAAAACTGTGACTCTAACCCTGTTTTTGTTCCCACCTTCTGTACGTGAGAGCCTGGGCCCTCTGTGGCTGTGGTCCAGAATGCTTGAGATGCGAGAGCCATTTCTCCTGCCTGGAGTACACAGAAAGTCCTCTTTGTCTTCTGCGCATGTTTAAAGGATGGAACCACATTCAAATGTGGTCAAATCTACGGTACAAGAAGGTCCTAAAACAAGGCAACGGCACACATGTCGAAAGCATAACCACCCCTCGATGAGAACTTTTTGCTTGTCCAGACGTATAAACCAAGCACAGATTAACCAGCTCTGACCGTGCAAGATACATTTAATCCAGCCTTTTAGGTGACATAGCAGCATTGGCAAAAGCCTGAATGACAAAAGGGGTCAAAAGGGAATTTTACTGCAGTGTCTGCTCAAAACTACATAAGCTCTCAGTTACACCCTTCCAGCGTGCACCAGTGAAGTGGAAAGAGCTTTAGCACAGTTCACTGCCCAGAATGCAAAATAAAACTAAAGAATAGAAAGTCTGCTGAAGTTTCAGCGTGACTGTCTCACTCACCAAGGCTCCCGTAACACTCAAATCAAGAAAAACTCAGAGAAAGGTTTGCGTGCTTGAAAGCTTGAGTTTTTTTTTTCCCAAGATTCATCAGTTGATCAAATAGAAGATATTCCGTCTTTCTATAGACCTTAGGTCACCTTCGACCACCATAACGGCACACTGCCAATAAAACAAAGCATCTGCAGTAAAACAGTTTCAGATATACTCAAAGGTGCATGCAGTTCTCAAAGGGCGATGCTCTTCCTTTTTGTATACACGTGGGTATTTTCTAGAGAGAGATCACAAAGTTACTGCCATTATAAAACACTTTTTTGTCAACCAAATTAGCCATATTGTAGTTTAGAATCACTCCTTTGATTCAGCATGAGGCCCTCAGGAACCTGTGCGCAAAATGAAACTGCCAATGTACGTATTATTAAACATCTAATTCTTGTGTTTAGCCCAGAAAGAATACACAGTTATTTGCTGAAGTTCATTCGCAGTGGGAGACACCACGCGTGTGACAGAAGTCCATCCGCTGTAGGAAGACAAGCTGGATGGCGTAATTCCGCTTGAACCAAGCGACAGCAGAAAGGGCAATAAATGCTGAAATGATCTAAAAATTGAACTACAAAAAAAAAATAAATCTGGGCTCTGCCAAAGTCTTTCATGTGTCTCTCGGAGGGCAAAGACAGCAGCAGAAGTGAGGAGGCTTCACTCATTCCGGCTACAAGCACTGAACGATGACCCTGTCCCTGTCCCAAAAGTTCACCCAGCGGACAAGAGTTAAGCTTGCAGTGCTGAGTAAGAGATTCCCTACAAACTGGAACGTATCATCGGATGCCAAGACAACAATCCCCTTCAGAGATATTAAGTAGTATGAGCCTGATTCTTAAGAGCCCAGAGGCCACTTCACTCCATTCCCTTAAGTCTAAAACAGTTTTAAAGCATTTATATACTTACTACAGGAGCATTTTAAAGTGTGTGTACAGTAGGAGGAAGTACAGTAGCATAAACGAGATTAATATCCTCATATTCTACCAGTAAAATCAGGTATTTTACGCAAAAACTGCTAAAAAGCAAAGTGTTGAAGAACAAAACACCCGATCACAAGCCTCTCTGCAGAGCTTGGTATTGGCACTGACGGAGACTTGGGCTTCAAACAGCAACCACAAATTTCACATTACAGCCTTGCTGGGGTTTGTGTTCTCCAGGAGAGGCCCAACAGGAGCCAACGACAGCATGCCTGTCTGTCTGCCGCGGACAAGAAATGCATCTGGAGTTTTCCATGGGCAGAAAGCATGCCTGGGCAAGAGGAAGATATGTGGGCATCAAAAAGCAAGCTTAGGGTTTCATAAAATGCAAAAGGCTTAAACTTGCAAATCTCAATTGCCAAAGCCAAAGGTATAGCCACCCCATTTTATCAGACGCACGTAAAACTTGGATTACTCCGATGACATCCATTTTGGTGGTATGTTCACATAAGGCTTTTGACAAGTCACTGGCCTACAAAGAATCATCTACACAGGCTCAAAACTGTTGTTTCTTTTCCCCAGTTCTGATCTTCCTGTGTGATTTTTCTGCTCGGCGTTGCACAGTTTGTTATTAGTATTTCTTCATTAGGTTCACAGGTGGCTGTTAGTGATTATTTCACAGCAACCATCATGAACACCAGCAGGATCATCCAAAGCCTCTGCCACGTACATCCGTACCTCTGATAAGCACCCTGTCAGGACCTCTTCTGAAAGGCCAAACGCTTTCTTCATCTGAGTTTGCAGTGGCGTTTATTCCCAGTCTTGAAGTCAGGAGTGAATCTCAGACTACACCCTGAGAAATAAATCCATATAAACGCCAAAATTGCTTACAAGAGAGCAGTAGTCACTGCTTCAGCCCAGGCTGTAGATTTCACACACATCTTGCAAGCCCCAGAGGCACACAGGTTGGAAGGACCATCAGGAGAACTGAGACGGGAAAGGGAATAATTCCACTGTCCCACCACCACCTCCAGGTTATAATTCAACCCAGCTCACACAGCAGGTCCAGCACCACTCCCTATTTTTCAAGCCTATGCCAATCAGCCCAGCAATACCCTCTCTATCATCCTTGCCTGCCCAGGTCCCAGCACATTTTAACTACGCTGTAACCTAAGTGGACATGTCTAAACATCTAAATGTAGATGCCCCATCCCTGGAAGTGTTCAAGGCCAGGTTGGACGGGGCTTTGAGCAACCCGGTCTGGTGGAAGGTGTCCCTGCCCATGGCAGGGGGTTGGAACTCGATGGTCTTTAAAGCTGATTTTTAAAGGTCCCTTCCAACCCAAACAACAAAACCATTCTGTGATTCTATGGAACCGGAGGAGCAGTTTTCCACGTGTTGATGAATACATGGTAAAATCCTATTGCAGATGGAGCAAAACCACGCGTTCAGCATACGCAAGGTGATCACAGTAGAAACCAGCAAGCTGTCAGGTAAGTCGGCGAACTTGTCATCATTAAAAGGTTTTAAATACTTTTTTATCCTGTGCTCATTACTTTAAGTGCTCGTATTGTTTTCTAGCCTGACATTTCCATGCTTGGGGCCACATCAGTCCTCAAAATTAAAAAAAAAAAAAATCATTGTGATTTATCTCAGAACAAAAGGTCACTTTTTACCACCTCGTGAAGATAATGTACGCACTTCCATCCCAAACCCAGCTAGTTCGCTCCGAGGCTAACGCACTTCTGAAAATTAGGTCATTTTTTGTGGTTCATCAAGTCCATTGTTTCCAAAAGTAAATAGCCATTCTCCTTAATGATTGAGTAATCACTCCCCTTCCTTAAATCAAGGGCTAAGAAGGCGATAGGGGAAAGGCTGCTTGGTTCAGATAGCCTCAGTGGGAAAGAGCAGCCAGCTTCTGTGCTGTTGTATTTGCAGGAAGACTTGCTCTTGTTTTTATTACAGATAGGTCGTGTTTTGTTTCCCAACGAGCGCAATTGTAGGAATTCAAGCGAGAATAAAGAACTACCATGAAACTCTACAACAGGGTATGAAGGCTGCCACACAACTTCTACCGGCTGTTAAAACGCGATAAAAGGCAGCCTGAAGACAGCAGAAGAAACCAGAGCTTAGGAAAAGGAGTAGAGTTTAAGGAGATGTGCCCTGGGAGGGCTTCCAGATGTTAAGACCTCTCGCTCTAGCCCAGTTGTTGCAGACAGCCGTTAAATTTCCCCAGGAGGGCTCCCAGCTGCAGGCAAAGAGGAGCACCCAGGACGGCAGACTCGCCTTTCGCTGCCCCTGCCTCCGCACATCCGCCGGCAGGAGAATAATCCGCATCGGCCGTGTGGTAAAGAGAGCTTCACAACTGAGCTTGAGTCACTTGTAAAACCAGCTCTTGGGAGAATACATCCTGTATCTGACTTGAAAAATGCAGGTTATTTTTCCTCCCCTCAGTGCTTTTAAAATCACTCAAAGACGGTGTTAAATCCAGCAGGTTGGGAAGCTCAGCACTGGGTTCTCCGCTCCCACTGGAGTTGGGGTCGATGGCGTCGAGCACACCTGACTGCTTCTGAAAGCATCCAAGGACCCAGCCCACAGCAGGGTGAATTCACTGGACACCTCCTTTAGACTTCTACAGACTCGGGCTCCAGCCCAGGCTACGTTAGCATCCCGGGGACCAGCGTAGTTCAGCAACTGACCACCCAACAGCTCTCAAAGTTCTCAGTGTCTCTGACTGAGCCAGAGTAAAACGTGTTGTTATTCAACATTTTTTTCATAGTGCCTATGGTACATTTGGGACTTGATTTTTTTTCCAAGTAGCAGCGACTGAATCAAGCTGCAGCTTTCTACAGACTACTTAAAAGAGACCAACGCTGTCACTTACAAGGAGTGCTTGCAAGCACCGAACACCCAAGACCATGCACTCTCCCAGGCTTTACGTAAGCGCGGCTCCATTTGTCCACAGAATACAGGCAGTTCAGTTAATGAGAAGTAGACAAACATCAAACGGCCACCGAGAGCCCTGTGGCATGGCACATTTCTGTGCCTTCTGCACGGTCACGTATTAGCAAGTGACTCCTATTCAGAAGCCTGCATGTAAGCTACAGTCTGAAGGAAAATACCATACATATTAATTAAACCACAAATAAACGTCTGAAAGAACTATCAGATGGCTAACGACTTCAATCCACCAACATCAAGGAGCGTTACGCACTGTGCTGCAGGGAAGGATAACCAAAGCCTGGTGCTGGTCTACATGCCCAGATGTAATCCTGCTCTACTAAGAATGTAAAGGGTTTCTCCACTGGAACAAGGATGAAGATTTAAAATTGTACTAAGGAGACAGTGAAGAACTTTAAAAAAAATGGCTTTGAATGTCAGAATTCCCCCCCCCAATTCTGAACTAGTTGTTATTCAGTAACGTTCAGCACCATTTGTCACACAATTCAAGGTCCAGTTTCAGAAGCTGTCAGGTCTGACCAACCCAAGGGAGACAGAGCCTTGCTGATGGGTGCCAGAGAGGCATTAAGCCGACATATTTACAAAGACTGTGAATCATACATGAGTTTCTGTATGAACGAGACAGGTTTAATGCACCACACATTCGTCGTGTATTACATTTGGGTCTCATAATAAAACAATTGCATTTTACTGTTCTGTGAATTTAAGGCCAGTGGAAGCACGAGATTGATGTCCCCAAAGACTTGTAACCTGCTCCGGAACAGAACCACAGCTACGATTTCTTCCACAGCGCTCACATCAGCACATCCGATCCAGAAGGGACCAAACACCCGAAAGTAGGGGGGTTTCAATTTCCATACCCCCGCAGCCCTCGGGGACCCTTCCGAGAGGAAGGCAGTTGCCAGCTGAGGTCGCTGACATGGGACGGGTAACCTAACTTTGTTAAGTTATGAGCTCGGTCTCCTACAGCGTCTGACGGAGACAGAAGAGCTCAGCAGAGCACCCAAGGGGGGCTCTTCTGAGGGGACCTCTCCCGCCATGGGGTAGCACCTCAGCTACATTTTATAACGTGTTGGTATAAACCGGGGAGCACACCTACACAACCCCAGGGTCTACAACTACCATGCCAACGTCTGACATAACCCCATCCGCGCTAGCTGTCTTTCTGTTACACCCTCGACATGGTCACTAACGAGACCTCTACGTTCAAAAGGCTGTGTCCACCCCTGGGTTTCCTGACACCGCCAAATCCGTGAGTTTCTTAATGCAGAGCTTACACGCACTCTCACTGCATCAAATATTAAAGAAAGACTTCCCAAAAGGCCGCTATCTATCCCCCCTGTGAGATTGTTCCACCTTGATGCTGTGAAATTTCAGCTTCAGCTCAGTATAGAGAGGGAACTCTCCTGTAAAGCATATGCTTGTCTTTGATCTGCTGCATCTCATCATCACCCTTGTCCGCCAGCTCTCCAAAACCACTAGGACATCACCCACTTGAACGGTAAGAGCTGCTGGCAGGCTTGCAATGAATAGACTGAGCTGCTCGCTGAAGAGCTGGAAAAGAAAAAAAAAAAAAAAAAAAAAAAAAAAAATCACAGCTCCCATCTACCTGTCTGACATGGCTGCAATCAACGGGGATGCCAGATCCAGCATCACGGCGTGGACTGCCTTCACAGAGCGCGGTGTGGAAGCACATCACACCCCGCAGACCGCCTGTAGCGGCACAGGGTGAAAACACAGCCTCTTGGCAACACAGTCGCTGCAAAAGGTCCAAGAAAGCACGGTACAGTTCTCTTGCGCGTGCTTCTGATCCATCCTGCTCTACCATAGTGGCCGCGGACACACTCAGCATTGTCTTTGTGGGCTTTGAACAGTGTGGATCCTCTGACGGGTCGTCTGACCACCCACCAGAAGATGGACTGTGACCACAGCATCATGAAAGCAGCTTTTCTGCTTTTTACTACACCATTTGGATATGACTTAAATTGGAAACCGATTTCGGGGATTATCCAGCTCCACACGTTTCTATCCTGATGGTCTAACCCTCCAGCCCATTTTAATGACATCTGAATGCAGTTCAAAAGATTATGCGAGTCATTAGTAAACAGAGATAACTTCATCAATTGCACTGAAAGACAGGTATGACACACCAGTGCAGAAATCTCTAACAGAGGTAGGTGTGACTCCGAAGAACGGGACATATGGGATTGAACGGAACTCATTAAAGCTATTAAAAGCTGGAATTACATGGAGATAATGTGATTTAATTAAGAAAAGACAATATAGCCTGACTACAAAGGTACCTCTTCCAGCAGAGAGATCAATGTGAACTACAGCCTTCTGAGGAAGGTGGTGGAATCGCCACCAGGGAAAATATTTAATATTAGATATATCACAAAAATACACTGTAGAGAAAACTCTGCTCTGTGCAGGAGATTGCCTAGGTGACTCCTACAGCCTTGTCTCTCTCAAATGGCTATGAATGTATGACACAATAAGAGAGTTTTTCTGTCAGAGACAACCCCAAACCTGAACAGTTGTTTTCATCACGAATCCACGGCAGCTTATTCCAAAGATGTACCATGACCGGTTCCTCCAGCATGCCAATGTTATGCCAGTGCCCGCTCTGAACACTCGCATTTCTTTGTAATGAACTATGACTATTACACGGAAGGGCAGTCCTGGGACTAAGAACATTATTGCACATCTGTGCCAGCTAAAATATTCACCGCTAGACACGTAACACGAAATAGAACTTGGCAGAATACATTCAAGTGACAACATTAATCTGCTCGCCGTCTGATCATAGTATTTTTAGTAGGTTTTGCTCATGGTACATTGACATTACGACTGTTGTAGCCTTAGTGCTTAGATGGTAAAGTAAGCAGAGGAGGATGAGAAAGGAAGAAAATGTCACTTTAGCATTGCTGCTGGATTTAATTCAGAGAGGAGAGCAGCTACCAAGGAAGAAGTCAGAAGTGGAGCTTGCGGGAACGACAAACACAGCATGAGGGAAATGGCAACGGCCACCAACCAGTATCTTTTTTTGCGGCCAACCTAACCACTCCAAGCCCATGTTCTCAATCTACTTAACCCCTCTGTGACAAGATGCTTCAAGAAGCGGCCACGCACAACACCCAGTTCTCCCACAAAGGCATCCCACATCAGTGCCGTAGCTGCGGGTACAAAGCGGGACGGCCTCTGCTCTCCGGTCAGGTTACGGTCAGCTGAGCTCAAACATCTCACACCAGATCCAGCCTCATAAGCCTGTTACCGGATTTGCTGAATTCCTGCTGGGTGAGGGATGTTTTCTACAAGGTTATGATTCAGAAATACACTGAAGGAGGCCACGATCAACAGCTTCTAATGAAAATTACTGTTATTTTTCTTTTCTGCAAGTGCGATACAGGAGGTACAAGGACGAGATGTGTTTGAGCCCGTGGGGTCAGCGCGCAGGTACACTTGTGCCTAGGCAGCCTTTCCCTTTCGCACTGCTTTCGCGTCCCTCAAGCTTTTGATCCCCATCAGTTAATGTTTTAACAAACACAACATTAACAAGTCGTAAGTCAATTCATATGGGCTTCCCAAAACCGCTCCTAAGTCACACTGCAAATCAGCCCAACTCTATCAGCAGCCTTCCCTGCCCTCCACTCCACTCCGCAGAGAGGGGACCCTTCCCCGAGAGCCCGTCAACCAGGTGACTGGGCAAGCAGGCACATTTCTGCATGTCCCAGTCTGCGGGAGGAGGGCAAATGCCCAGCTAGCTCACAAATAATGCACTGTCTGTTTATCCAGCTCCAGGGACCCACTTCAAATCAGCTTGTGGTCTCTGAAATGATTTTCAGTATACTTGGCCGGTCTCTTTGGTAGGCAAATCAAAAAAGCTGCTTTCGAAATTCTCTCTGCTCACTTCAGGCTTTCACTCCTCTCTGCTATACATAATCCAGAAGAAAGCAGACACGATTTTCTGGTCACTCCGGTTTCACGCTGGTACTACTTGACTTCAGTAGATTTACTCCTCATGCGCACTGCTGTGACACAGCGAGGTTCAAAGACGACTTAACAGCATACAGGGATGTACCAGCAATTCAGAAATTAGTCAGGAGGAGATCAAGCTGCATGTAGTATCATCAATACCTTTATGCAGATGGTTAAGCACCAAGTATCACAATAAGGGCTAAAACAGCCTTTTCTTCCATGTCGTAGAGGTGGAGTCTGAAATAACGAACAAGCAGAACAAGAGGGAGAGGGTGAACTCATAGGGGGTGAAATCACAAAATAGTCCTCCGCACTGCAAAAAAATCTTTTTAAATACTGGCTCTCAGCCCAGAGGTTTGACCCCAGGGGATATGATGTCAGTAAGCCAATGCAATAGCAGAAGCAAACCTTGAAATACAATGTCAACTCCTCCTTATAAATCTCATCTAATCCAAAATACTTCATATGAGAAAAACTTGCATAAAAAGAAGCCAGGAGAAGAAAAACATAGTTTAACTCAAAGTCATGCAAACTCTAGAAATAGCCATGTTTGGAAAAGTCTAAGCCGTTCATTGGGCCAAGTCAAGCAAGTCACAGCGACAGCTCCCTTAGCTCTCCGGTTCAAGCCCAGCGTTCAGAATCGTGCTAGCACAGGCTGTGAACCGGGTGAGGGATGGACAATAATTAGCTCTAACTTACAAGCAAAACATTCTCAACAATTTTTAATCCAAGGACCACCAAGCTCTTCTGGAGGAAAAAAAAAAAAAAGAGAATCATAGACTCATAGTTGGAAGAGACCTCGAAGATCATCAAGTCCAACCGTATACCTGATGCCACCATGTCCACTAAACCACGTCTTGAAGAGGAGCTGTCTTGTATCTTGGTCCTGCATTTGTGTCATTTGCAGTCATGTGAACATTAAGTTAAGCCTGAAATAGTAGTTTCTTGCATTTTTCCCCCCCTTGCGGATCGATTGCCTGCTCTTAGAGAAAGGTACGCATCTGCAGCCTCCATTATCTCACAGACCTCAG
Organism: Cariama cristata; assembly: GCF_000690535.1. Taxonomy (NCBI): domain Eukaryota; kingdom Metazoa; phylum Chordata; class Aves; order Cariamiformes; family Cariamidae; genus Cariama; species Cariama cristata. The sequence goes on from NW_009622764.1 coordinate 63,336, forward strand.
GTTGAGCAGCACCGCTGTACCGCACCTTTAACGCTCCTTAAGATGAAGCATCACTCATCCTCACAGCTGTGTTGCTGTTGCTATTTCTTGGTTGAAGCCATACCCTTTAATTCACAAAGCAGAAACACTGCCCTGGAAAAAGGAAAAGCAAGAGGATTTCTGTCATACCTTCCCACTCTGGAGACTAATAATAAACGAGAGCTTCAAGACGGATTCATTAGGACCTAAACATCCTTCTTCCTCCCCTCTCCTCCCCCTCCAGACCCAAGCCCTGCTCATGTAGCCAAGGAATAATCCTAAGCCTTGTCTGACCCCGAAGAGCACGGGCCGCCCAGACGCAAGCAGCGCTGAGTTTGCTCTCCCCCTCCACCCGGGCCCGGCAGAGCCCCAGACCACCCTG
>NW_009622764.1:63766-64050 GCF_000690535.1 Cariama cristata
GAGCCCCACAAGCAGCCGGTGGCCTGCGAGCCACCGCCTGGGGCCTCCCGGGGCTGCCGGGAACACGCTCCGGTACTGCCCGCACCGGAGGAGCTCGGCCTGGGCCCCAACGACGATGGCGGTTGCAGGGATGCTGTTAACAGCGTCTTTTTACTGTTGGGGCACGCATTTAACTCCATTCAAACACGACAGCAAGTAAGTTGGAGCCCACCGAACCGTAACGCTCGCGGCACAACTGAAATGCACCGCGGGCGACGCGCGGCCAAACCGGACGGGTTGGCGGG
>NW_009622765.1:0-24139 GCF_000690535.1 Cariama cristata
CGCAGCGCAGCACGCAGCGCAGCACACAGCGCAGCGCAGCGCAGCGCAGCGCAGGCCGGGGTCCGCTCGGGTCGGCGGTGCTGTGCATTCCTGACTCCTCCGTCCACGATGGTCTCCCGGTCAGGACTGCTACACAGGGTAACTGCCCCTAATATTGCTGGACTCAACACACCACATCATGCTGTTGATTATCCACTCGCTGATAGTGATGGTGTTGCAGATGGAGACTCGGGCAGGGCTCAGGAGACATATAGAAGAGGCAGCAGCTTTATCACCCTAAAAAGCTACAGTGTTCTGTAGGTTAAAGTACGATGGAAATACTGCCAATTTATAGACTCTGGTTTTATTCAGATTAACAAGGAAGACTTGGGATCAGGGTGTTTTTCCTGGAATTGCATTGACCCTTTTCACATAGAGAGCTATCTAGGCCACATAACCCAGCTTCTTCCTCCTTTTCTTCCTCCTCCTTTGTTTCTCTGCATAAGCCAAGTACTCTCATAAATCAGTCTTCTCTAGTTTTTCAGGAAATAACTCAAAGTGCCAAAGGGACCAAAGAAACAGCAGTAACTATAGTGACACCAAAAGCCGCAGTAGCACCTGGACCTGCACTAGCAGCAAAATGTGTAGAATTTATGGGTATTACTGAGCCAATGTAGAAAACATAGCTGAAGTCATACGCCTAGAGCGAAGCAAACTTACTGTGCTGTGGCACTGGTGGAAGATTTTTCTTCAAGGTCAGTTGATCCCAGAGGTTCCAGAGTTTTTAGGAAGAAAATGTCTGTAGCATACACGTACAATCCTAGTTTTATGCTGCTCTTCTTCATCTCGCTGCCAGACTAGTGAGAATAACTAGCGTGTTGAGACATACGAATGGATTATACGCAGCCTTAAACTGCCAAACTCTTCACTGCAGTGAAAAACGTATAAAACCTCAGCACAGTGCAGAACAGATGTAGGAAGGAAAAGGAGAAGGAGGAGTGAAGTATCAGGATGGCCCATTTTACTCAGCATAATTAGAGTGACTACAAACGAAGGCAATGTGTCCTCCCTTGCTAGTCTAGAGTAGCTCTTTAATGTGCATCCCAGCTACCAAAACCAAGCTTAATGCCAGTGCAGTTAAAGAAATGGAGCAGATTTGAGATAGTCGCAATATTCACAGTCAAATGCTTAAAGAAGATGTATGAGTGTTTATTTGTTCCTTGCAATGATATAACATACCAGATGATTGGTATAGAAGTGTTTAGTTGTGGATGACCTCTCTTACAAAATACTACATGGCTTAAGGTTTATGGAGTAGCTGTAGTTCAACCTTGTGAGTCATGACTTCATTTTTGATGAACAACTGCTGTCTTTTCAAAAATTATCTCAGGAAATGGAGTAACACTGTCTCTTTTATAATCAGCAGAAGCACACAGTAGTGTCAGTCACGAGCAGTCTTTTTTTACAGTAAAAAGACCACAAAATAGGAAAGAATAACATGAACCTTTCCATGTGCAAACACAGGTAACTTCTCTTTGTCAGAATCACGGCAACATTACAAGAGAAATGGGGACCAAATCACGGAACCACATAAATCTTCAAAATCTGCAGTAATCCTATATTAACACTTTCTTAGCACAGTGTGACATTATATACAGGTGTCCCAGCAGGAGAGAGAAAATAGCAAGACAGTAAGCTACTAGTGAGCAGAACTGCCTTTATCTTTCACTTAAATTACATTTTGTAATGAACAAGTTAAATTGTCTCTGTTTGCCTCCACTAGCAGTGTGCTTCAGTGTAAGCACAAGCGCAAGCTGAACAAAAAATGGACTCTCTTGGATTATTTACAGCTCTTTGCACAAGTTGCTTTGCATGAGCATTTATTAATTGCCTGCAAAATCAGCAAAATATGTTCTGTGTGTGTCAGCTCAGCATATATTGAACGTAATTGCACATTTGAGCCACACGGTTGTTTATGTCTCTTTGTAATCACACTAATAATTACCAAACAACCAAGCAATTCAATGAACAGTAAATGTAACATTTAATTACTTTATTAATTTCCACATAACATGGAAGAAGGAAAATAACCAGCTCAATCTATAATTTCACTCTATTTGCAAACCCTATCTTTATGCAGATATATGGGAGAAATTATCAAAACACAACACAGGAGATCCACAAACATAACTCAGTGTTTGCTTGATGTTTTTCATGTTGGCATCTCTCCTGCATGGAGCTTTGAAAATTTATCCTATAATGTCAAGCAACTTCAAGGCATCCTGGACTTCGAAAATTAAAAGGAAAAGAAAAAAATAAATAAATTCTGCACTGAGATACAAATTCCACCTTCTGTCAGGAACTTACTGATTAGAAAACTCTTTATAGGTTAAGCCAACCATTACATTTTTATGTTGCTATATATTTCAAAACATAAAAAATAAAATATTTTCTCCATAAAATCTTTCAAAACTGTAAATACTAGCACAGTCCACAGCTCCAGACGAAGTTGCAATTTATTATTTATCTGTTTTTATATACTGCTATGGTATTTTTTTCTTTTATAAGCCTGGCAAGTTTCCCACAGAAGTTTCTTCATCAGCAGTTAGTTTAAACTACAGTCCTTCATAGTCCATGCTGCTCATATGTTGAACCAGTCCTCGAGAACAGAGTAAGTTTTAGCAGCAACGTATCTTGGTTTGAGGAGACACAATAAAATCTCTGCAGTTAATGAGCATTAAGAAAGCTTTTTAAAATTCAAATGCATCATTCTGAACTGCACCTGAATTTATGATAGGCATGATTTTTTCACAAGCATTTCTGCATTCACACTGCCTTCATTAACGATGCTGGAGACAAAGCTCAAATTTTCAGTGCCAGATTGCGCAAGCCAGTTGGATCCACCATCAGAGGAGAGCAGGAAATCCTGAACCTGAGTTTCCCTATCTGGAGCCTCTCTCTTCTAAAACAAGAGCCTAAGAGTGGGCTATTTTTATGATAATTCTTATGGGCCATTAGGAGAAGTGCGTTTGAAACCTATGCTAACGTGAAAATATAGATGTAGCCTCTGATGTGCATAAGGCTATTTTTCCTAGAAACTACCACTGGATGTAACTGAGTATTATCAGAATGTGGCGTCCTCCCTGGAAAGCAGTCTGCCATCTCTGACCAGCCTATTAGGCAGCAATAACTGTGTTGCACAGCTACCACATAATGTGTTTGACTTTCAGTGACAATGGCGAAAGGGCTGGGCCAGGACTCACAGACAACATTCTGTAACGGTCAAAGGAGTCAACCAAACCTTCATTTGTCCTGGTCTGCAAGGCATCAGGGAGGAGCTGAATATTTGTGCTTTCTTAAAGTTGCACAGTGATGATCTCAAAAATGGAATCTTTTACTGAGATTGCTGTTTAACAGTAGGGCGAATGGGAAGGCGTTAGCACCTATTACACTACAACTTAGACCTACTGTGTAGACAACGTTCTGCAGATCAGGGCTGAGGCCCACCTGTATCTACACCAGAAAAATGGCTCCAGATGAGCCTGGAACCTATCTCATATCAAAATATTTTTTAGTATATCTGTTCGTTTATAAAATTAGTTTGTACTTATTTTATAATTTTTATAAATTTTCAGACATTTATTGATAATTGACCACCTGGATAGTTTACCAAAAGACAGAATAAGAAAGTAGTGAAATAGACTGAATGTAAAAAAGGCTTTAGTGCAAAATGTAAATTCTTTGCTTTGTCCTTGATGTTTAATACTCATATCTTTCAGCTCATCTACTTTATTTATTAGACTTTCACCTTATCCCTCACATTACTCTGACACACAGAAGTTCTTAGTTCAGAGAATAAATACAGTACAATGCAAAGGGTTATGAACATAAAAAATGCATTAGAGAAAAATGTAAATGTTCAGATTTGTCCTTGATATTTAATACTCATATCTCTCAATTCATCCACTGTATTTATTAGACCTTCACCTTATCCCTCACTGCTGCTTTGACAGTAAAAGCTTCTGTAGTTCATCATGGGGTAAGATTGCTTGTGCCGAGTCCTGAATAGTACTCCTGCTGCAACTGCTAAACTCGCCACAGGTTTTGTAGCTGGAGACACTGCTTCTGAGAGCAGAATCTGAGAAGTTTTGAGTAAAGCCATTGGTGCAGAGGCCCATATAACAGCAGATTGCTTTTGTATTTAGAGGAATTAAATAGTCATTTCTATTTGAAAGCGTTGTACTGGGAGCTCTACATGCATGTTAGTACTGTTACCAGCAAGGATCTGTGACTATTTTCACTTCTAACCTCACCAAAGAAAGTGAGAGATCTCCTCTATTTCCAATTGCATTATGTATGATAACACTGCGATGTAAGTCAGCTTGTCTTCAACGAACACCATGAGTGATCAATTAGTGTCAGTTGTTTTACTATATGTCTCTTTATGCGTAAGTGCAATACTGATTACTTTTTTCCATCAAGTTAACAATTAGTATGAAATACAGGCCTATGAAGTTTTAACAAGACCATCAACAATTATAAATGAGCGTGGAGTTGTCCGTCCTGGTCAGAGCTTTTCCTAACAATCTACACCTTCCACCACTGTCTGGAGTAATTAGGACTTTGTGCTGTTACCAACAGTCATTCAGCTGACTTCATTTTTTAAGAGCTAATTTTCAAAGTCCTTTGATAATGTATCTAAAGATACTTCAGTGCTGATCTAGAACCAAAGCTTAAACAAAAATCCCATTAGTTTCCCCAAACAGAGAACAAGAAGAGTCTGTAGAACTGACACAGTTTATACCAAATACTGCTACTCCTATGAAAAAGAAAAAGTAATGAAAAGATAATAATTTGACTAAGATAAGGTGTTGAAATGTTGATAGAAATCTAACTTATAATACAAAGACAAATGCAAAGGATTAAAATACCATATAATTTTGAAACCATTACAATGTGCCTGAGTGATTCTTTATTAGGGAGTCTCAAACAAGCATGTAATTTCATCTTCCATGAAAGCTGTAATCGCTCTGTTGGGTGTGTTAAAAATGGCATTTCAACCTCCCCTCTGAAAGTCTTTGATTTTGGGGGGTTCTGTCAGGCTGCTGTCATTACTTTAATGCATTTCATGTATATTGTAATAATATAAATGTTTTAATGCATTTCTTCTCAGATCAATCTGGACAGGTATCTTTAAATCAGTCTTGTGTAATGATAGGTAAAGAAGTTATAATTGGATGAATGGGAACTAGTGGCAATGAAGAAGTATTCAAACTTTATTTTGTTCATTTCCCTGCAGCAGAACTTGTAGTAATAGACTTCTGAAAACGACTCCTAGTTATATTTTTAGTTCTTGATTTTTAGAAAAACACTTATGCGAGATAAATGAATTTCAAAATGCACATGAAGTGCAAGCTACAATGGACATCTCCCTCACAAATCACTTGCAAACCATTTTTATAAAATTCAATAAGCCATGTACAATGATGGCAAGAGACATACTTCTGAACAACTGGAAGCCATCATACTGAATCTGTCAAGAAATAGCCTCCAGTGAACATGGAACTGCAGAGGAGAAACCTCACCACTCCTTAAAGTGAGGTTGATTTCCTAGAATTATTAGAAAAAGAAATTTTGTTTGGCAGGTGGCATCACCACACTTTATACAAAATTTGTAATTCAGTATCATGGAATTGAGTCCAGTCAGAACAATAAAACTCTGTCAGCTCTTGGGAGGCCCCAAACCTGCACTTTTTTCTCATCTAAGTCCATTTGCCTCCATTGAGGTAGCTAGAATATGTCTATCACTGAGTAACAGAGCATAGTGTTGGAAGCATGACTTGGGTCTTGAAAGCAAGTCATTCGGCACGATGGCCATATCAACAGCAAAAAATTATCACTATTTTGAAGCAAATATCACCATTGTAAGAGTCTATCCAATGTATTATACTCTTATATATAAAGGTGATGACAACCTGACAATATTTAACCTCCTGTCTTGTGCATATAATTGGAGGAATAATAAATTAATTAATTCAAAAAGCATATCTTGAAGTGCCATGATAATCACCCACATGCCATTTTACTTCCATGTGGAAACTCTACTTCTGTAAGTTTACTATCATCTTAATGAAGTAAGTAGATTATTCATTAGAGGAAAATAAAAGGGTGAAGCTTCTAGAGTTCAGCTGGGCATCAGTTACAGATGGTAGCAAGAAAAAACAGAAAAAGGTCAAATTTCCTACTTAAGCAGAATCATCATGCTATCACCCAATGGTATATCAAATAATACCACCACTGTCCTCAGGCAATAGAAAGGTTTACAAGTTTTTGTATACTAGCCAACACCCTTAAACTGGGTTGGAGACGTGTGAGGACACAGTTACCGGGTTCAACCCTTGGTCATTTCAGAAGCTCACTACTCCAAGGGTCACAGCTTTCAGTAGTGTAATGAGCTAACATCCAATTTGAATACTGGAATCAGGATTTAGCCCACCGAATGGCTGATGCTCACCCACATCAGGCTCCTTCTTGTGTTTTTTTTACCACTTATTTATGCAACCTCTTGAGTACTCCCTGAAAGGTTCTTGAACTAATGCTGATCGATAACCATAAAAGGATTTTAAAAGGGATAATTTAACACTAGCACTCTCTCAGAGTCACTAGTCACTCTCTCAGCTGTCAGAGAAAGCCAACACACACAGAGTCCAGTGTTGAACCTGATCTAACCACAGTAATTAGACACTTCAAATGTGAGCCTTATGCACATGGCCTCCTGCCTAGTAGAGACAAGTTTAGCCTTTGGCTTAACCTCTGGCTAAAATCAATCTGAAGCGGCTGACATGTAATCTTCCTGAGCATTGTTATTTAATTCCACAGATTCATATTTCCTATTATTACGGATATGCTGTATCATTTACAGGAAATATCACTTTCTGAAGCTCTGTTGTTCTGACTTTAAGAGTTTTCTGATGTTGCCAAAGAGGTCTGTCTGCCTGGAGACTGGCAATAGGTTATTGAACAAGTGGCCTTTTGGATCCACTATTTAGTCTTGAGGTTTTGTTCTTATGATTTGGCCAGGTTTCCACTCACACCATTTGTTAGGACAAGGGACTGGGTTTTGCTTCTACTTGGAAATTGGTTTATCCAAGTAAAAAGCTGCACTGTGGGCTCAAAAGGACTCCTGTCCAGTCCCCCTGGGCTAAATGTACCAGTCCTAAATGGGAAAGATCATTAGGAGATACTTGTGGAACCAGAGAAAAGGAAAACTCATAGAAACCATAATCAATATCAGTGAGAAAAAAATCAAGAGAAGGAGAAAATTTTGCTCTGTTTGAGGCATTTATTGTTGTTGTAAAAACTAGATCTCAGACTTGTAATAGCAAGTCCCAGATTTAGCTGAAGGAGCCCAGTGTCTAAGCTCCCAGGACAGCCTAGGAGATGCGCAAGTACAGGCAGCTGCACAAGGAATCAGGCACCTTTAACATAGAACTTAGGTAACTGAGCTGATCACCAGAAAATTATTTTGAGAACTAGATTTTAAAAAAAAGATAGGGGGGGGGGGGGAAGCAAGAAGGCTAAAACACATAGAGTGATCTGGGTCAGATTTGCAAAGGTGTCTGGTCACCTGTGATGCAGGCAGCAGCTCTGTGCAAGGTACTCTGACGTAGGAAATTGATTGACTCATCCGCTTCTACTGAAGGTCAGCACCTATCCTGCTGTGGGGCTTTTTAAAGCGCCTTTTCTAAATTACCACATATTTATGCTTCTGGCCACTTTTTGACACTGAGCTGCCCGAAAAAAGTTGGAAAATGGAACCTAGCTCTTAAAATATTAAGCATCCTTGAGTTAGCAAAGCTTTATTATCCTGTTCCTGAGCACAAAGTACTGATGGATTTGCCTTTTGTAGCCACTAAATGCACAGCTTCTCTGTGCAAAATGAAGCTAAAGACACTGCTAATCAAGATGTTTTTTCTGCTTGTTGTATCTCGTAATTAGCTAATATTATGACTCGTTTATGTATCTGCTTATCTTCTGTTTGTACAGCTCCTAGCATAACAGGGAATCTGCAGACACTACTGCTGGTCCATTGGCACATTTTCATGTACCAGTCCACAGGACATAAGACAATGGTTTTGGAGTTGTATTACTTCTCTCCTCCATTTCTGATATGGATAGGAGCAAATGCATTGGAGACAAACTGGACTCAGAAAGAGCAATAAGCTATGGATCAGCAGAGCCAAGAGCCCTAAAAGCAGCAGAGCAAACTGGGGAGAGTGGCCCATATTAAAATTTATCTTTTCTTCTCTCGGTTAGAGCATTTTCTGGATTTCACTGAGTGGCCCAGATGCTGGAGGTGAGGGGGAAGGGTAAACAGAGCAGAGAAACCTTAGCAGATTACTTAAACTGTCCACAAAACTGTGGTCTTAACCTTTGCTGAGTGTGTAAAGGGCAAAGACGCGATTGAACATGGAAGGAGCAAACATTGCAGATTCTTTTTGTGCACTTTCAGAAGAAAGTTGATATGTGCATAGGTGAAAAAAATATTCTTTTTAACATTTACAACAACAACAAAAAAGGAGCACGGTGCATTCTGTCAGCCTGCTAAGCAAAACATTTCTCCTTTCCTCATGGGTTAGACTGTATCTTTCGACTCCCAGGGAATTTTTTCATCTTGCTATATTCCACAAAAGGCTTAACTTTAAGGGTAACCAAACATTATCATTCTTGCAGAATAAAGATTGTAATTACAAGAAATGTAAAGAATCCTATTTGACCTTTAGAAACTGCATGCTTAAAAAACTTATTTATGACTGCAGACACGTCAAAAATTCTACACTTCGTAGGTATTTATTAAAACTATGATCATACTAAAAATCTTTTCCTTTCTTTCTGCTATAACTTGGGACAATGCTTAAGTATCTGTGGGAGCATTGCATTTTCCAGATATGAAAACTTTGCCTGTTTTTTTTTTATGTGTTGATATATCCTGCTAAGAAGACATAAGCAACTAAGACTATTGACAAGTAAGGCAACCGTTAGTGTTAGTTAAAAGAGAAAGCTAGGACCTTGAACATAGATCTTTCTAACTCCAAATTTTGTCTGTGCTTCTTTAGCCAACAAACCTTCCTGTGGGGAATGTGGGGAAAAGAAAATGCCTGTATCAATTCCCTGAGTATATGCTCATTCAGTACATGCTGTTCTTCACCTATATTAACAAATCAGTAACAGTTTCTCTTAAAACGAAGTCACGGGCCTTGGCATGGTCCAGTACTTTGCAAATTGTAGCATTCAAACTACAGGCGTTTGGAGCATATAACTGCAGGGAGCAGTCACTCATGTAAGCGTGTATTTTCAGTCTTTTCTTCTTGAGAATATAGAAGAATTTTTCTTCATACTTTAAAATGTTGATGGCATAAATCCAGGATGAAAATTGCAGCACAAAAGGGAGATGTTTCATAAAGTTATGAGTGACTGAAAACAGGGAGTTACAATGCTAACTACTTTTCAACGTTAATTATAGAAGCTGCTACGAGGCATATTCTATAAATACCCACCCTCTTCTCTAGAAGTAACAAGAGCACTTTCTGTGATCCTGTTATCACACTAGAACAGGAATTCTCATCCTTTTGCATTGTTAACTGTATTTTGATAGAGAGATTTTTCTCACATACAGAGCATTTACAATTCTGCAGACCAGAAGAGGCTTTTTCTGCTCATGACTGCATAATATATCTGAAGCAGTGTAATTATAGCAATGTTTTATTTATTTGACCCCCTCTTAATAGAGAGAACTGGGAGCAGTTATCTTTCTCGGACCACTTACCCACAACAGAACAAAGTTTGGGAATCTCTGCACACATTTAAAGTAAGATTTTCTATAGTTTGGGGCATTTCTTGAGCCCAGTTTCATAATTTGGTATGAAGAGGAAGCTGAGCTCTGCACAAGTGCAAGGACCCAGCAGCAGAACCAGAAGACTAGTACAGAAAAGTAGTACCAGGGTTGATCTCAGACCACAGGCAGTGCTCTGAATTAAATATCTGGAGTGACTTTTCCTGTATTTCCCTCTCTTTTGGTTTTCAGCCTTGGGCAGTTACTTCAAATAACATTTGAATATTCACTCATTATGCTCCACTTTAAGAACTTCTTATTAAGGGTTTGAAATTTTCTGGTCTTCTTGCCAGTATAGGTCCATAGCATATTTCCATTTTTTGATGATGAGATTGCTGCAGTAAGCTCTGCATTTCTAGAGCAAACACTTGCAGTTATAAATTCTGTATTGGTTGTCTTTGCTAGTCTTGGTGGAAAAATTTCCACTGAAAATTTCCAGCAAGTAAAAAACCAAAAAAGTTCTTTCTCAAAACTCAGGAGAAATGCAGCTTCTAATGGTGATTTTTGTCTGCTAGATGCATTAAGGTGCCATCTCACAGCACTTCATGAGTGTTTCCAGGCTCCTGAGTCTCCCCATGCATCAGAAGTTAAGCATTCTCTACCTATTCAGGGTCACTGCTTTCCTTACAAGTTTACGGTTATAAGCATGTAACTTTTATTATTATTGTTGTTGTTGTTGTTGTTTTTATTATTAAACATTTATTTTATTTATTAGGTTGGAAAATAGGGTAGACAATTTGTGACAATGTCATCCAATATCACATGTGAAAATTTTAACCAAAATACATGTCATGGGGGTGCTATGGCAACAAGGATGTGATGACAACCCGTGATCTTCACAATAAATCTCCCTTTCATAATTCTAGGAGACAAAATGGCCAGTTCATTCCATGAATTTCAGGAATTTTTTTGTATTTGCGAGTGATCTGACCATAAGCACAGAGGAGCGGTTTTAGGAAAATGAAATTTTGATTGGATACTGGCAAGTCCAGTTTAAAAAATATGAAAAAGAAATATTAAGCTTACAGCAAGACTTCACGCTATAATCTTTGGTGAGACAGTCTGAGGTAAATTACTTAATAGCTATCCTATTTTAGACTTAATAAAAGTGCTATAGTCTGTACGTTGAGTATATTCTCAATTTTCCTTCTTCCTTCTATATGATCCATTCAATGTGATATATGTTGGCTGTAAATATCTTAATATCTTGCTACCAATGGAAAAACTTGCACAAGGGTGATTGATCTAAAAACTGATAACCATTTCAGCCTGAAGACATATTCTTTTCCCTTCCTCCATCATAAAAATCTTACATTATCTTTCCTTACTACAGTAAGTGCAGTGACTCCCATTGAGTTGGAGCACCCTATTTGAAAAAGTCATAATTAAACAGGTGAACCCTTCTTGCATTGCACTCTAAAAATGTCAAGAGATATTTCTGAACAGCCCATAATTGGTCTTTCACATTTTTCCTATGTCAAATGTTTATTACTAGCATAAAGCTCTTCTGTAGAAAATTTTTGCCAGAACGAATATCACAGTTTTGAAGCACAATAGCATAAATACAAGATCAGTTTTTTACCATATGTTCTACTCTTACATAGTACAGAGGGAAAAAAATTAAACTACTGTGATCTAATGGAAGGATATCCATGTGCATACAAAATTAAAAGTCTCCATGAATTATGTTCTTAAGCCTCTTTATAGCTTTTAAAAGTTTTATTCTCAACATGTAACTGTTTTACTGGGAAAATGTTACTAGCAATACACTCTCTGAGAAACTTGCAGTTCTGGGATGTTGGACTCAGTTTCCCTGATCGGTATCAAAATACTGATTAGACATCAAATCATGTGCATACACTTTAAGCTTAAATACCAGCTGAAAACAAGGTTAATTTTGCCGTATCAGGCTTCTCATGAGGTGGGAGGCTCAACCAGAACTCCACTATTTTTGTTTCACGGAGGGGCCACTTTTTAAGGGATTTATTAGAACGCTGTCCTCAGGTCACATACAAGAGTAGTTGTGTGGTTAGACTTCCACAGACAGCCATTTTTCAGGCAGATCCACAGAAAGCTCACTACTTTGAAAAAAAACAATTACATTTTTTTTTCACAGAAGTGATTAAATATGACCTAAAATTATTAGAAACCCCAGAATGTGGCATTTTTGAAACTCCAGCAAAGGAATATTAAGACTATATCATCAAGAACTTTCATGTTGTTTCCTTCTCCCCTTTCTAACCACTATGCTTTTATGTAAAGAATTCTGTGATTTCCGTTTCTAAAAGCAGTTAGTAGGGATGTACCTGTTAGCATACCTTCACCAGTATTTTCCAAGGAAATTTACTTTTTTATGCATTTCCATATACTCAGATTAAAACCGTGTGAAGATGATAGATTTATAGTTAATGTATACTAGCAGAATTATCCAAAAAAACTATTCTAAATCAATGTTTGTTCAGATTTCTCCTTAGCCAGATTTTTTTTTTAACTTGAGACTGTAGATCCATGAAGAAAAACATTAGCAATTGCTCCCCAGGGTTAATACAGTGCTTCAGAGAAGGAGCGTTTAATTCCCATAAGTACAGCACTGATTCAAAGAAATCCTGTAAATGATGAGCTGAAAAGAAAGAAGCATTTAACCGTGCAGAAATAACGTTTCATGGCTCCGACACCAAGAAATTATGCTGCGCAGTCTGGAGCTCCATCTCCTGGTGCTTGTCAAAGAACTAAAATAATTTCCAAGTGTCTCCTAATCTATACAGATTCCAAGCATCTCCTGATCTACACAGATAGCACAAAGCACCCGAGCTATATTGCAGTGGTAATTGCAAGATTCTTCACCCCACAGCAAATCCAGTTTTAGGTTTGTAACCCCTGTGGGCAGGGAAATGCAATTTTGCAGAATGCTTTTCTGGGTTGCTCTGGACTCACTGTGATGGTTCCTCAGCTCCTTCACTGTGGTCTACGCTTAAACAGCATGATCCTACTTTCAGTGAAAAGCATGGGAGTTTGTAGCTATTGCTCTGCTCACAAGTTTCTGAGAAGAGTGGAGACTGCAATTATGCAAAAGCACTACGCAAAATAGAATAAAAATTATGCATTCTAATGTATTTATTTGGTTCTCCAGTTGTGAGATGCCGAAGAACTGCCATTTGAGGGTCAGAGTATTGTCTAGGAAATAACTATATGAATTTTCAGTTTAAGTGGAAACTTCTCATTTAAAACCTTTTTAAAAATATATAATAATATCTATGCATTTATAACTCTACATACAGTTTTTACCAGAGATGTTAAAACATGATTTCTACTTGGCAAAATATAACTTGGCCAGAGGAAATACCATACAGATAGGTGTACTAAACGTACAATAACCAAGTGAATGTAATACATGAGCGAACAGATAAATCAAGGTTAGGAAGGCAGTTTGGAATGATGCATTATATGGTCACAATGGGAGGTTAAGTTAATGAATTTTGACTATGCATCAGCCACAAAAATATCCATAATGGGAAAGACACCATAAATAATCTATTTCAGGAATATTTCTGAAAGAAGGAGAAAATTAGCGTTATGATGAATGTTAGTTATTTTATTAGAATCTTTTTCTGTCATCTTGTTGGTAAATGTACCCATTCTTGTCATACTTGTATTAATTTTTCTCCATGAATAGATTCAGAAGTGAATAGCCCATCATTTCTTAAGAAAGATCATTATACGACTCATTTAGAATGTTTTTCCTTCTATTAAAGTATTTACAAGTAAATAAGCTATTTTATTCAGCCAATCAAAAATATCATAACTAAAATACATTGCTACTGCTGTACAGTAGCTGGATCATTAATTTAATATACTAGCTTCATTTTAGATATGGACTTTTTATCAGGATTGCCGGTGCAAGCATAGTCAATCTAATAGTTAAGTTTACAACTTATCTATTTTTACTTTATTTCTTCATCATTTGAAGGTTTACAGGATCACATGGAAATATACATTTATTCAAGAGAGGAGTCTCATGAAAGAAACAGAACATATAATGCAGGATGGTCATTTCTTTGGGAATGAGTGGTAGCTGTGATCTGCATTTAATTTAAGTAACTGTCACGTGCACTTTTGACCAAATGTGCATTGCTCTCCCCATTTCATTTGCAGTCTGGCTATCAGCAATTGTTGAACCCAAGTCCTGTTTTGTTATCACAGTGTAAAAAGACATTAGCCTCATCAATTTAAGGTAGTTTATTCCAGATTTGTCCCACTGTGAGAGCAGACATTAACCCATAAATTGGTATAGATGCACTCAGCTGCTCAGTAAAGTAAGGTGCACCCACTTCTTTTTCAGAAGCTACTCTTAAATTTCATGAACTGGATAACACTTTTAACATGTGTTAAATATAAAGAGGAAAGAATAAAATATGAAGGGGAATATGAAGGGGAAAGAATAAAACCATAGACAAATAATATTAAAGAGCTTTTGCAATATTTTTTTTTTAAGAGTAGGAGTAGAATACACTTATATCTACTTTTAGGTTTAATCACATGTAGTCTCAATCCTGAAAGGACAGATAAGAATTGATTTGGGACTATGAACTGCCTTTCTTGTGAATCATTATGCAGCAAATTCCAGTAATATATGTCCATCCTCCCACAGGGAGCAGAAAATACTAGAAATCACTGGCATTATGTATGTGGCAATTCTCTTAGAAACTATTATTGCTACTCAAATTATTGCAGATTCTTATTACAAGGCACATGCCTGATCAATAACAGGCTTTTATTAGTTCCCTTACTGACCTTTCAATACATTAGACATGGCTGATGTTGTAACTTAAAACTTGTCAAGAATAAAGCAGAAAATTTTCATAGCATTGGTTTAAGTAGGAAACTTCAAGTAGCTGTGCTTTTCTGCTCTTTTGTTGCAGCAGTACGATAATACTTTAATCAACTCTGGCCTTAAGCTCAGACTCCGACAACACACAAACACATCATAATTCTTTAAGGTTAGTTTGTAATTCTACCCTAATATTTCTCCAGGCATTTATCTCTGTGACACTGCATGGATCACATTCAGCCCTAGTATGCACAGGTGAATGTGACAGAGGATGATGGTTGATCTACATCAGGTTTATCACACAATCTGTAATTATTTTTTAATTTTGATATTAGAATTATAATTTATAATTATTTTTATAAGATAATTATTATACCGCCTGTATTATTTTGCCTGTTGGGGCAGCCATTAGTGAATCGCAAGAGGTTTCGGGTTTCCAGCTGGAGATTGCCCACAGGAATGCAATCAGCTGGACCGGAACCTAATTAGGCTTGTATCCTAAAAAGGAGAGCAGAAAGCTGTCTCACCCTTCTTCTTGAAGGAGGGTCTGCTGATTAGAGTTAGTGTAAGGAGCATTGAGCTGTACAGCTACTCAATAGACTGTGTGAGGCTGCAGGTTTTCATGCTACTTTGAAAATGCAGGCTGGCCTGCATTTATCTTAAATATGTAATATGCCTGTAAATACACCAAGTCTAACTAGCCAAAACAGTTCTGCTTAACCAAGCAATCTGTAAGCTGCTCAACCTCACTCGCTGCTATAGTGTGCTAGTAGTGTACCTGGTTCCTAGGAAGTATGTGCTAGTGTGCTACTAATTCTTACAGTGGTAGCATGTACTTATAGATCCACAGAGACCATTACAACCATGACCTTTTAAAATGAACTAGTGCTTCAAAATACTAGAGTCAAAGACCTTTCAGGTATTTATGATTCCAGAACCTTGTTGCAATGAATCTCAAATATAACAGCAAACCAAGCAATCCTGAATGAGACTATCATTTTGCCAAACTTACTCTAGGATGGAAGAAAAAGCTTCATGTAATAGAAGACCTCCTAAGCACATTCCTTATCCTCCTGATGTTTCTTTGCTGTGTTGATGAAGATTTCTAGCTTCACATCATTAGCAATTTCAATAGCATGTTCTCATTTTCTGTCATGTAATTAATGAATATATTGACTAGTATCTAATGCAAGGTCAACCCTTCCACTAATAACTTCTCTGCAAGCTAATTATTCCCCCTTTTTAGGACTTACCATTAGCTTCCCATCAGCTAGAATCTTACCTTCCCTACCATCCTTGTGATGTTCTTCAGCTTAACCCACATAATCTCATGAGATATGTATCAGTTGTTCTAGTAGAACATAGAGAAATTAGGTCTATTGTTTTCCCTAAATCCACAGAGCAATAATTCTCACAAAAGAAAGGCAGTAGCATGTTTTGCCACCACTGTCCTTGGTGAATCAATGGTGTATTTATTAATTACATTTCTGTGATTTTAATTAGTCATTCCTTCCAACTATTTTAAACCTTATATGATATTGAGTCAGATTCAACTGAATCCAGTTTGCACCTTAACTGCATAACCAGTTGGCTATTACTCCCACTGCTGTGCTATGGAAAGTCCTACAGCTCTTGTCTAAAGGTAGATATATATTCAGATTTGAACAGGTAAATTACAGTGTCATGGTTTTTTAGATTATCTCTGAATTACAGTGCCTAATGTTAACAAACTCATTGAGAAAATATTAGCTTTTGAGTTTTGACCCGACGACTACAGAGAACTACCATCTTTATCTACTACTGTTACTTTAGAACTAGCTGTTGCTTTCAAGCCTGTATTTAATGTACTATAGCACACTGACAGAACATCTTTTTTAAGGAACACCAGCAAAATGTCCTTACCAAAGAAGCAGTAATGATTACAATAAGGAGTGGACTTGACTAAGACAGGGTGACTGACAAGGAAACCACTGCATGAGAATATAGCAGACCTTACATGCTGTGTAACCTTGGGCATGCTACAGCTCTGGGGCCTCAGTTTCCCCATTGCTATGTAACAGAGAGCATGCAAACTGCTTTCTTCAAGAAGTGCATTGAGATCCATTAATGTTACATATTAAGGAAACTATTATTAACTATTTTACTAGAGACCAGAGGCCAGGTATTTCCCAAAACTTCGCTAAGTGAACCCAATCAAAATCCCACAGGAGGTCTTACAGCATGCTCCTTCGCACATCCACTTGGTGTGGCTGGCACCTTTCTTCTCCAAAAGGGACTTCCAAATCTTAGCATGGTTAGAAAGTCACTCTCATTAGGCATTCCTAGAATGTAGGATGTCATGACATGACTCGATCTCATATATAAATATATCCACTGATGGTATACAACCTCTAACCTTTCCTTTTAGGTGCAAACTTCCAATGTCAGATTTGGGGACAATCAAGAATTTCCACTAACTATGCAGTGCACCTGCAGGCTTAACAGAACAAGTTTGTGTTGTGGGTTTTCTTCTTGTTCCTGTTAAATTGGCCTTTTGAAGACAGGGCTTGTGAGCTTTGCATGTTAAAGGCTAAACTCTTGTTGTAGTGAAACTGATTTTTTTAAGGCTTGAGGGAGATTGAAGGTAAATTGAAAAGAACGCCATGGAGTCCTTGTGCAAGTCATTCACCTTGTAGAGCTCTAGGCTGAAAGAGCTCAAATGCCACTCCACATAACAAGCTCAAAACCACTAATTTAAATAACAAGCACAAACTCCACTTGGGATCCACACTGAGGCATTTGTGGATTGTGCAGCCAGAACTCCCAAACAACATTATTTGAAGAAAAAAAGAAGAGTAATTCCTTTTTTAAAGTGGTAATTCAGGGACCAAGTCTCAAAAGTATTTGAACATTTCAAGGACTATTGCTATACCAAATTGTTCTTAACTACAAGTATTAAACTTTAAAAGAGACAGAGTACTTTTTTCAAATTCAAATTATTAGCTTCAAGTCTCACAAGGATAATAAATCTATGCATATTCTTGTCACTTCAACCTTAGCAGAAAGTACAATATTTGTGCTTTAAAGCTGAAAAGTTAATGCTTGCTAACAAGTGGTGTCAAGAATGTCTAAACACCATCTTAATGGCTCAAAAATAATATACAAGAAAAAAACCTAAAACTCCTATATTTAATACTGATCAAATAAAAATATTTGGGAGAGTGTAACAGACAGATTTCATGGAATAAAGATGCAACACGAACCACTAAACAAAAAGATATCACATCTGGCCAGTGAGGTCCTTCGGTACAGTTCTCTGCTAACCAGAATGCCACACAAATACTGCTATATATTTGTCCAGTCATAACTTTCTCAGCTATGTTAAAATGCTGTAGTTAAACTTCAGTGGAAGTGTTTGCAGCTGGTTTGGACACCTCTCCATATTCTACAAGTTTCTTGTAACTAAGAAAAAATGCGTTTTCAACAATATGGAAGAATATTTGCTGTTTTTTACAGAACAACTTTGCATTTTGAATGAAAATATTTATCAATAAGATCGTTTAAGTTCATGTTAGAAATTAAGTTATTTCACCTGATCCCCATCAGTTTTAAAGATTTGTCGTTCACCAAAAAAAGGCAAGATGCTAATTTTACTTTATTTTGGAAATGGATCCTGTGTCCTCCAAGAGGACAAATTTCATGAAAGTCTCTCTTTTGAGTCAGCTGAGCCCAGTATTTAGCTGGTTTTAGCACAATTTTTTAAATTCAAAAGTGATTTAAAAATACTTTTTTGGACCAGAATAGTACTCTTATTCAAGAACTAGATCATATTAGGAAAAAAAAAAGAACAGAGAGCAAGATCTTCAGTGGTATCTTAGTTTCTGTGAAGATTTTTAGAAGAACTTACGTTAAATAGACTTCTAAATACCATTTTTTGGAATATCATTAAGTTAGAACTAGGCATCCCCTTTTTAGCTGTTGTGAAGATGATGAATTGTACAAGAAATATATGCACATGTAATGCAAGTATAAGGCTTTAGGCAAAAGCAATAGGTAAGAAATTAAATGTCTGTTTTCAAACTCAGTTAGTTTCAGCACAGTGTAATTTTTCCTTATTAGTTTTTCAAGCCACTTTTGAGACAAGTCCTACAATTCATATACAGTCAAAGCTCCCATTCAGTCAGTGGGAAATTTGCCCACTTGCAGGAGTACAAGCTGCAGCACTTGGCCCTAAGAATTTAATATAGCTGTAATGACTCATTATTGAATGTTTATTTGAATAACAACTGCTTATTAAGTGTATTAATCTCAGCTGATGAATGCAGAAACTGTTTGCTGAAAAGCTGTTTTTCTTTACATTAGTATGCAATTATTTAACTGAAAGGTTCAAAGAGACACATCTAATTACAGTGTTGCTTTAAAAGTATTTAAGCATCAGTTATTAAAATATCATTTTAAATATGCTTATGGACCTCCTGTAGTGTTGTTAAAATGCAAAATTCTATTTTCAGATTAGTACTTACAATAGGTTCCTTTTCAATACTGAACAAATCCTTACAAAATCTGCTTAATGTAAAGGATTGAACTGTTTCAGGTAAAACAGAGCAAGAAGATTCAAGAATTTCTGTGTGTGCAGAATGCATGTGTCTATGCTCAGGCTGAGATGACTGACTGAAAATCAAAATCAGTGATGCACAGTTACAAAAAGGTAGTTAAGAATCTTATTGCTGAATTGGCATTTATGGGGAAAGCACCTATTAATACTAAAAGTAGTTGGCCACATAGTTGTCTTATTAGAGAAATAAAGATCCTTATCACTACCTGCAGTAGAACTAATTCAGCTTGCCATTTAGCATCTTCAAGTATTTGTCCTCAAACTACTTCTGCTTGCCTGTAAGAAAATATCACAAGTATCTTGGTTGTAGTCTGGTGGTTTAGTCACCTGGTGTTGGGGGATACTTATTCCTCCATTATGTGCTTTCAGTAATCTGCAGAGGACAGATAAGCAGTGCATATCACTCCTCAGAAAGTCCTGCTGAGCTCTGTACACCTGACAAGTGTGAAGAGAATAATCAGAGAAGGTATCTTTGGTGGGCAATGTAGCATGCCAAACATCTAACAAAATCCTGGTTGGTCAAAGACACATAAGGAATTTGGATAAAAGGAGGCAGAGCCATAAACCAGCTGGATGATAAGAGTCTGATACATTTCCAGCAACTTTATACTACAAAGAAAGCTTGATGTTCTAGAGCTGCTCATCTGCTGAACTTGAACAGGAACAGTAGAAGTCTGAATGACAGTTCCCAGCCTCAGAACAAATTCTCTGCCCTATGGCTTAGGCACATAATAACTATCCTTGCTGAACTATTAAAGTACAGGTTTTCAGTCTCTCACAGATGGACGGCATTAAGAAAGCCTGTTAGATTCTTTTCTCACTAAGCCCCTAAACTGCTCAGTTAACCTCTTTCCGCTCTTAAACTTCAAGCCTACATATTATTATTATTGATTCTTTCTTTCTTTCTTTTTCACATTGGTGTTAATGTTATTGATCTTTCTGACTCACACTGTAATCCTGTCACTTTGTTTTCTTCTCTGCCTTGTGTTTCTTATTTCTCATGGGGAGGAGGTCTCAGTCCTCCTTGTTCAGTGCTCGGGTTGTGTGTCTGGGTGCCTCCAAGGTCTATACATGCTGTGGTTGTACCAAAAAGGGACAGAAGAGTTGCAGATGAGGAAGGAGGGCAAAAAAGCTGCAGGGCAGCTTGCAGAGAGTACTTCGCATTAATGTTAATTAGCCATAAACCTCCCTAGACTGTCCAACCTAGGGACAGGCTATTGGCTTGTTCTTTAAGATCTCCTGTCATGCTGTCAGCTTTGTGTAAATAATGACTAAACTGCAAAAGCTCTGAGATTGTTGCCTCTTTCACAAACTGTCTCCTTGATTCACTTTGCTCCATGCTCCCTTTTTGCATCCATCTGTTTCTTCCTACTGTAGTAGGTTTGCTATTTTGTCTCATGTTTCTATTACTCTACCGGAATCAGGCTATCAGGCTCTGCCAAGTATCAGGGTTCATTAGTAGGGCTGTGGGTTGCTCCTTGTAAACAGAAAAGCAATGATATGTCACAGCACTCATACTTTACTTTCGCTCCAGAGACACTCACAGTGAGCCAAGCTCTGGATGGCTTCCCAAGCCTTGAGAAATAGGACTGGTTTGGAGGACATTCATGTAGAAGGCAGGGAAAGGAGTCTTGGACCACCATGTGTGCAGCAAGCACTGCCCTCAAGTGACAGGCACCACACTCACATATGAGATTTCTGACTCACGCAGTTTCCCCAGGTAGAATAGTCACAATACAAAGAAATACGCAAAGCATTAAATATCACATGCGGAAATTTCAAGGTTAATTTTTCCAATCAAATAATAGCACAGTGGAAATACAAGTAATTTTCTGTGCTGGGGAGCTAATGCAAAAGCATTGGTAGTGACCAATAATAACAAAAGTTATGAGCAGTGCAGGGGGTTCTTACTCACCATCACTGTGGTCTGGCAGCCTTGGTGACCTTAGCACAGTGGTTCTGGATCCATCACTGGTCATCAGCACTAAATAAATAAATAAATAATTTTTTAAAAAAATCAGGTCTAGGACTTTACAGCATTGATTTAAAAGTAAACTTCCTTAACTTATGATATAATTGTAGATTCACTCTTGGGATTTGCAATCCTATGACTGTATCACTGGACCTGGATAGGGCTTCTTTAAATTAAAACTGAAAAGCAGGGAAAAAAAAACAAAACAGAGCCAAGAAACACAACATTGCAGCTGCCCACTTTTAGCAATGTTTTGGAATAAAAAAATCAGAAGTTTTTAGTAATAGTATAATAACATTTGCTTTCCCAGTCAATAATTTTTAGCCTCCAGCTCAAAGTTCTCATTTAGGTGAAGGGCAGTTGGTGTTAAGGCAGCTCTATGGCAGGTGCTGTGGGGGATCAGCTGGCAGACTTGAATCACAGTTGCACTGTATTTTCTTAACCCCAAAAGTGTCTAGATACATTAATACTCTACATTAAAAATTACAGTCTGCCAGTTTGCAAGAGATGTGTCAAGAATACCACGTAGCATAGCAAAAGTTCAGAAGTATGTGTATTCCACGTTTCCTTTGCAAAAATGGCCTTGCTGATTCCTTGCCTTTGGTCTCCCAGTTCTGCCTTCAGTATAAAAGGACTCAGAGTAGGGAATAGTAAGAGAGTTTCAGTCTCCTATAAAAATCCGACCCTAATCACAGTGCTGGTGCCTCTTTAGACCCCTACAGCAGGATCTAAGGAGCTCTTAGAGGTGATTATGGGCAACTCCTCAACACAACGCATGAGAGGACGAGCAGTGTAGCAACAGGAGTCCTGGTCCCCACTGTGAGACCTAACTAGGGCTAGCGGCAGCTATCAAACTCTCTGCATGGGAACCCAGCAGGAGAATGGCAACAGCTCTTAAACCCCCTGCAGGACATTAGAGATGAGTACTAAAAAATACTAGAAAATCACACAGGAGTACTTAAATATTACTTGATCATTAACATAGTAATTACATCAGCACTGCTTCTGCCTGATCCCATAATTTAAGAGGTTTCAGCATTTTCATTATAATCAGTAGCAGTTAATTCCTGTGGTTCATTACCCATAAAATGTTCACCATGGAAAAAAAGGAGAGGAAGAGACTTTGCCATGATGGCAATTAACATCCACTGTGGTGCCTGTGCATCCCTGAGCTACAAATCAGCTCTGGTGGGTGCTTCATCAGGCTTCAGGGGGCCACACAAGGCACATTTGCTCCTGAAAGCTTTTAATAGAGGCTTTTAACTAAGACTTTTAATGGAACCTTTTCTGAGGAAGCAGGACACTTCTCAAGTATGCCTCTGTCTATTTTTCTTTCCTCTTTTCACCAACATTTTAAAGACAAGGTTCTGTATTTACTAGGTTATGTGTAACATGCAGGAGTGCTTCTACACTAATGTAGACCCCAGCTACTGTTCAGAATGCAGTTCCTAAGGAGGCTATAATCTCTGACATAAGCATATAGAAAGTGAACTATCAAGCTCTGCTGTCATCAAAACGAAACTTCAAAAAAGTTCTCAGATACGAATTTATCTCACAAGCTCTCACACAATTTGCAAATGGGAATGTAAATGATGGTTCCTATCTACAAATCCGATTGTGTGATTAATTAATGCATTACAAGATAAAAGTTTGACATTTAAAGCAAGATTAGGTGACTCTCAGTGCATTAGTCTTTACGGTTTTGATCTGAACTGGGCAAAGAATTACAACATTCAATCAACTTGAACTGTTTGTATTGATCTGCATAGAAGATTGGAAAAAAAGATATATTGTCTCACTATAAGATTTTTCCTGGTTTTATTTGCTTTGCAAGAGAGCAATATTTTTCAGAGCACAGATTGAGTGCAATGGCTTCATAAAACAGCCCAGGAGGCTTCTGCAGCACCATTAGAAATGTAGTTCTCTCTGCTCAGAAGCTACCGAGCAATATTGATGAGGAAATGGAATCCCCTGGTATATTGTTCCCACAGCTGCCATGATGAACCAGCACTTGAAATTCACTTGAAATAATTCTGGGCTGTGGTGACTATGATAGAAGTAGTATACTGAATTTCTCCCCTAAAACATTGCTTGCCATATGAATGACTCCTTCAAAAATTAAATACCTTGGGAAATCACTTGAGATGAGAGAATTAATATTAGGACCATAATTGTTGCTTTTCAACTTCATGACACACAGTTTGTTTTTTTTTTCCCCCCCCTCTTCTCCCTTCCTTTTTTCTTTTATTATTTTTTTCTTTCTTTCTTTCTGGGCTCCAGTTTTCCATGAGCAGATTGTGGTTGCCTTGAATTCATCTGTTAACTGAAATTACCCTCCAAGTGCTGAAAGGAGCTGTTGGACTCGGTACAGATATGGGCTCTGGCACACAAGGAGATAATTTGGGAAGTAGCTGTGACGCAGGGTACACCTCCTCCTGTGCTCCCTTCACTTACATAAGGTAGGGAAGAGGTGGGGGTGCAAAGGCATTCTCTTATCCATTTCCAGGGTGCAGGTGGCACAAGCAGACTGGGTTGCTTTTGTCTCCTTTAAAGAGGGTTTCAGTGACTAGAAAAGAGCATGTTAGGAAGAAATTATAAGCCAAGCATGGAACAAATTCTATCGGACTCTCCACAGAAAGACTAAGCTGGTGAGAATTAATAGACCATTTATGCAACATCCTTTGAATATGAGCAAAAGGGAACCTTCCTGAGAAAATGAAGGCATCTCCTCTCAATTTAATCCATGCCATCAGACTGCTATAACTGAGAAGACCATTTGTTCCCAACTGTTCAACTTTGCCACATTTTGTACCACCTGCAATGACATTTCATTACTGTGGAGTGACAGCAGCAAAACCACCATGCAGTTATTAG